>NW_007728679.1:216108-217862 GCF_000696425.1 Galeopterus variegatus | reverse complement strand
TATCTGCTTAAGTAAGAGTTCACAAGGTTCATTTCTTCTGTGCTTCTGAAAGCCAAAAGAGAAAAATTTTAGAGGGCTATGGAATACACTCTTTGAGGTTAGGGAAAACTTTTCAGAAACTAAGAAAGCTGCAGACTGTAAGTGCCAAAAGTGATAAAGAAAGATATTGAGAGGGTGGAGATGCTGTGCCCAAAGCATAGGGACAAATTAGCCTTTAGTACAGATTGATAATTACGTTGGAATGTAGCTGTTCGTTGATGTAGGTCGGCCACTGTTGTAAAATTGTTCAGAGAAAGTATTTATTTCTCAGTAATAGTAATAGGTAGGCTAATAGCAGTTGAGGGTTCTCTTTCACACTGTCATTAGTGGGAGAAGGGACCCAAGCTCATATTCTGCCATCTTCAACATATATCTTCCAAGATTGTCTCCATCTTGGCCAGCTATATAGGGAAAGAAGCACAGAGAAGCATCTGAGAGATTTTTATAGTTGTGCCAGGAAATGGTACAGAACACTTCCTCTCTCTTTCCATTGGTAGATCTCAGTTGCACAGCTGTAGCTAATCGCAAAGGAGACTATGAAATGTAGTCTACATGTACACTGAGATGAAGAGGACAACCTGAAGTTAGGTCAGCAACTAGTGATCTCTGCTACATTGGTTCAACTAAATCTGATTTTTGCCTTTAGATCACTTTTGAGTAGATTAACACAATAACCCATGTCAAAATAATATACTCGTAACATTTCATTTTTTCCAAAATATTGTGCATATGTTTAGCTGGATGCTTGACACTGATGTCACGTGTCATAGCTCTCTGGGAAGAAGTTAAATTATGTGTAATATTGCATCCTCTTTTTTGTCTTTTATCATACTGGCAACATGATAAATGCAAAGACCATGTGTTTTGGAGTCAAATAGACCTGGGTTGGGGTCTTTGTTCTTGACTTGATAGCTTTGTGGCTTTGGGCAAGTAAGTGCCTCACCCTCTCTTAGGCTTCGATTTGACATTTTAATGAGGAATAAAGAAAACAAAATCCCTTCCTCCCAAAATTGTCATAAGGATTAAATAATTTTTTAAATGTGAAAACAATAAAAAATTTAAAGTCTTAGCAGAGTCCCAATTTTTCCTGTTAGAATAGCTTTGAATTTCTATTTCTCAAATAATTTATTTTTAAAAACCAAGAATGTGGGTTGAGTTTTCGTAAGTAATATTTTATTATCTATGAAGACAGTAATATTTTCTCCTTTACTCATTTAATGCAATTAATATATCAAAAATCAGTTATCCCCCCCACATTCTGCCAATCATACAGTATCTAGGGCCATGTTTAGTGCAGTTAGTGCTCTATAAATACTTATTGAATATCTGACTATTACTGAATCAATATGCCAGAATTAACAAGAACCTAAATTTGTTGCAAACCAAAGTTCCAATGATTCTACTATGACTATAACATCCATTTTTTTCTACCTCACATAAGATCGTAGAAGGGAAAGGAACTTAAATAGGTGAATATAAGGCTTGCCTGCCAAATCAATTCAAAGTAAAGCTGGTAAATTCTTTTATTTCTTGGTTTTTCTTTTACTGAGATTTTTAGTACAAGTTGCTTGGCTGACGTACGGGAGGAGGAAAAGGCATTTTCTACACTTCAGTAAGGATTAACAAGAGAACCGTTTACACTCATAGACACCAGCTGGCATGGTGACCATGGCCTTCTGAGCTTCCAAGGATCACAGTAAAAGTGTGCGGAACCA
>NW_007728679.1:192230-215435 GCF_000696425.1 Galeopterus variegatus | reverse complement strand
CTGGCATGGTGACCATGGCCTTCTGAGCTTCCAAGGATCACAGTAAAAGTGTGCGGAACCAGGGAGAGAAAGGGTAAAAAGACAGAAAGAGCAGTTTCAGGAGCAGCTGCCTTCTTGAGACCTTTCCCACCTAGGGGTCACCTCATTCAACGTCTTCAAATAAAACCCAGGAAGAAAGACATTTGTGTCAGAAGCATGTCTAGAGCTAAACGCCTAGAGAAAGCACTCTCCTCCTGCTGTGCTTCACATGGAGATGAAATGTAAGCTTTCTATTACACATTTCTGCCAAAGTCATTTCTCCACCCGGCTATCCTACTTTCAAGGTAGAGTAGATTCTATCTGGGTCAGCCGATTAACCAGCCTTTGTCTTAAATGTCTCCAACTTCTCTCTTGCAGTCTGTAGGTATTAACTGGCTTCTAGAAATGTAGCACCCTTTCACTTGCAGAGTTTATATTACAGAGTAGTGAGAAGGGATCTTGACAACAAATAATAAAAACAATGAACTAGATTATTATGGAGAGTGATGACTACTAAGAAGTAATAAAAAAGAATATCTGATAGGAAGTAAGAGATGAGTGCGGAGTTTAGATAATGAGAGCAGGAAAGGTCCTTTTGTGTAGGGGGCCTGTGCTTTGACCCCTGAATTGTGAGAAGGATCAAGAGGCAGCTGTACATAGCTCCAAGGGCAGATGCTTTTAGGAAGAGAGAACAGCAAGTGCTAAGGCACTGTGTGGGAATATTCTTGGCTGGTTCAAGTAAGAGAAAAAGGACCCTTGTTTTGAGTGGAGTCGGTAAGGCTGAAAGTGTCATAAAGCAGATGCCACATGAATAAGTCCCTTATGGGCCACAGGAACGAATTAGTTTAGATTTTATCCTAAATATGGTAAGAAACCTTTTGTACCTACTGAGAATTTATTTCCTTTTGTTTGCTCCACGTGGTTAAATATTCTGTACTACTGAAAGTTCTTTGTCTGGTGTCTTGAGCTCTGCAGTCAAAATCTCAGTCCCTAAGTCTGTCAAATTTCAAGAGAAATAAAGAATCATAAAAAGAATTTTAATAGGATTTATTGACACTTCCAAATTGCGAACTCTTGAATGGCAAACTTTATTTCTTGGTAATTTCCTTTACATTTAGAATAGAGTAAAAGGTAAAATCTTTTTTATTTTTAGATGATTATAATGAAGACTTTTACTTAATGTATCAGAAATTACACCATTATGAAGGTCTTATTTCTAAAGGGTGATTGCTAAAAGCCATATTCTTTCTTTAAGGCATGTTTCCCATTTAAAAGCACTTATCTTTGAAAGAATGAATGAAATAGTTAAGGGAATTGGTGCTAATTAGGAATGACAGGCTGACTATGAATTCCTGCCCTCTTTTTCTTTTTGTTATGTTTTCTTTGACTTTTATGCAAAACATTGGCATAAATGCTTTCTTGTGTATGAAAACATAGACTTCAAGTTTTTTGTGGCCCTGATTTTTACAGTTACATTTTTTTGATATTTGTCCACTTATGCTAAGTAATAGTTGTGAAAGAACAAGAAATTGTAGGCTATTTCAGTTAAGATATAAGCTCTCCAACTAGAAAATAAGGAATACGTGCTCATTGGTTTACATGAAACAGTAGTGTTGCGGTGCATGTCTTCCAAATTTAGGATTTGATGTGATTTAGGTTTTATTTTTGTTTCCTGCTCTGTCTGTTCTTCATCAGATAGATAGTGATGCCATTGGGACACATGGTACCTCAATTTTTTTTCTCCCCAGCTTATTTGGAAGTCAGGATTATTAAAGAGGTATTTGGAAACAATGAGTTTTTGATAGTGGTTCATGAATTGTCTCGGGAAACTTGATGAGGCTTGTGATTGCTGTTTTGTTAAATGCTCTTTATTCCCATTCATTACGCATTCTTTGGGCTTTGGCACTGGCTTTGGTTTTGGGGTTTTGGATGTGATCCTACAGTAAGTGGTGCCCACCCTGTAAGTGAGGAAGTGCCTTTGGGTATGTTTTCTGGAGCTGGCCCACTTGTATTGCATGTGATGCAAGTGAATGAGCTTGACATTGTCTGTGGAGTTTTGGGATTCCCATAGTCCCTGGCTACAAATGAAAGCAGGCATTCAGGGTTAGCAATTCTTGACAATGAGCGAGGTTAAAACTTTGAGGAACAAGTGGAACCTCTCTGGTAGTTACCCCCATAAGAAATAAAATACACTGGTCACTCCATGCTTTGTCATGAATAACTTGTCCAAAGCAAAGAAGTAAAGGGTAGAAATGACAGGCACATCTCTTAATGGAACAGCGGGAATAGTGGGAACTGCAAGGGCACTTGTGCTGGCTTTCATCTTTTGGTTTTTACTAATTATAAAGGTAGTAAATGTTAATAGCAGATGTAATTGGGACTCAAATTAAACTATGGTATTAACCTCCCAATATAAAGTAGTATAAAGACTATTTGGAAAGTATAATATAAATGTTGAAAAATCAATGCAATTTATCCTCTTTCCCTGTATCCGCTTTCTGCCATATTTTCAAGGAGAGCCTTTTCTTTGGCTGCTTCTCTATCAAAATATATGGAAATACAAGTTGGGTAAACAGGAAAAGGATAATACATTTAGGTTGATTTACTTAGTGAAAAAAAAGCATCTGGGAAGAGCAAGGAAATTAAGAAAGGAGACAAACTAATAAAGAGAGAAGATTTGGAGGGCTTTGAGAATAAGAAAAGAGAAAGTGGAGTAGCTGCTATGGAGTGTGAGATTTGGGGAAGATCAAGTAGTAAAACAACCTCTGGGTAGTTTTGCTGTGTAAGAAGATAAGGAGGTTTGCTGAATATTCTAAGATGCAGTTTTCCATTAATCCCTCTGTGTACTCTAAGAAAATTTCAGTAAAGATATCTACATTTTTCTTCAATACTCTGGGAATTCAAATTGGGCTTCTTTCTCATGCATCACCATGCTGAGATGGGATCTTTCTGTTTGTCAAGCTTATAGATCAAGATTTTGATGGAGGAGCTTAAGGCACTATATCAATAAATTAGGTTATATAGATAAAACAGAATATGCAAAAAAGAGAGTACAGCTTTCCCCTATTACCCCACCATAAAATAGGATAATACCCTATATAATGGCTTGTAACCTGCTTTTTCCACTAGATATATTTACATACTGATACATGTAGTTGTATTCCATTTGAAAGTTATAAAATATTTTATTGTGTAAAATACTACACTAGATTAATTCTTTCTCTTGTTTTTGGACAACGAATTGTTCCCCAACACTTGGTTTTTATAACCAATATGGCAACAAATATCTATGTTGCTAAATCTTTGGATATATCCTAATTTGTTTTTCTGGGACAAGAACTGATGAGGAATCAATCATTTGGAAAGAATAGGATGAAATCATAAGAGGCACTTAATATTTTTTGGGAGTGCAATGTGAAGTTAATTGAAGCAAATCAAAGAAACAATCCAGGCAACTGAAAAAAGTAGAGAGCTTAAAAATAAATATACAAATTAGCAAAGAAAACCCAGAAAAGTATTACAAAATGAATTAGGAAAGGGTCCACAATCAATATAAACTCTTTTCCAAAGTCTCTACTATAGTTACATGGACCAGCAAAGTTTTGTAAAATGTCAGAAGTGGATTAGAAAATATAGTTAGTACACATAAAAGCAAAGTAATGTAATTAAAATATGTCAAGAATGGCAAAAAGAAGCCAGAAAAAATCCAAAGAAGGATAATAGGGAAGATCCATGAGAATCAATTTTTATATGGAAATTGGTTCCAAAGATAATGCTCTCCCAAAAGATGGAGACTTAGAACAGTCAAAGGTAAAATCCTGAAGCCCAGGTGGGGATGAGGGATGATATATACACACTTGTCTTCCTAATTTTATAAGGCAAGAAACAAAAAACACCTTTTGAAACTTGATAATGATAATATTAAGAAAAGAAAGAGGAAATCCAGTCTTATTCTCAACCATAATTTGAAAGTAGCACGTTTTATATTTTTTCTTGGTAAAATCTCCTATCTTTTTTCATATCTGTGATGCAGCATCCACATCAGTTAGTAATGTCAACCTTCAAATAAAAAAAAAAAAATCAACTGGGAGAGTCTTAAAAATATAAAGATTAAATGTTCTCATGTAAAAAAAGCCCAGAGAAATGTAGCTGCAGATGTCAGCCAGCTGCTCAGAGACGCTGTCAGATACTGTGGTGTGTTGTCTCCCAAATGAACCGTCCTTGGGGTCTTCGTGCCCTTGTGTAGTCCCCCCCACCCCCGCCACCTTAGACCTGTGCTTAGCCTATGAGAGGAAGTGATACAGAAGTGATGTGGAAGTTCTGAAAAATATATTTGTCTTGAACATCCATATTTAGAATTCCATGGCAAGGTCAAAGTGTCAGATGCCCATACCAGCCAGCCACCAAAAAAAAAAAAATTCCATGGCATCACTTCTCCAAGGTCAAAAAGAGGTTCTTCCTTCCCCTCTTTGCTTCTTTCATGAAAGCTTGACTCACCTTGCTATCTAGAAATATGCATAAACATGGGTAAAACTTGACATTCATAACTGTATGTTAAAAGTTCAACTGAAATGCAGAAAACCTAACAGAAGACTATGG
Source organism: Galeopterus variegatus (assembly GCF_000696425.1). NCBI lineage: Eukaryota > Metazoa > Chordata > Mammalia > Dermoptera > Cynocephalidae > Galeopterus > Galeopterus variegatus. Next base: position 210,818 of record NW_007728679.1, on the reverse strand, counting down.
CATTACCCACGAGATCACTCTTTGTCTCTCTATAGTTCACAAGGACTAGAAGGTTTTTAGTAATGTCCCCGCTATTAATGATCCTTTACAGGTTTCTGGTAATGAAAGCGTGGCAAGAATAGATAGCATCTTCAGGCTTGTGGGGGCAGAGTGCTGGAGTCTCAGTCCCAGCTTTTCTGATTCAATAACCTGGGATGGGGTAGAGAATCTACATTCCTAACAAATTTATAGGTAATGCTGTTGCTACTGGTCAGGGGGCCTCACCTTGAGAACCACTGTGCTAGAGATATAGTAGACTGAAGTAATAAATGTAAACATCAACAGGAGTCAAGCAAGTAATATAAATGACAGAATAAGATTGAGTGTCAGGCAACAGGGCATACTGAAGACTAGAAATCTGGGGATACATCTTTCTTCTAAAAAGGGATAGTCCCTACCTATTTTCTGCAGATTATATATCACGGATTCAGTATTGCTGGATGGTCTGGAAATATGTATATTATGTGTAATTTGCCAATTTGCATATGTCGGACACTAACTGAAATGTTATCTAAATAATATGTGAGTCAAATAACTATGACTTCAGGATAGAGGTAACTATGTGGGTCACCTGTTTAAAACCTCTCTGATGGGCAAATAGTTACTCTATTCACCCCATCTCCAAAACTCAAAACTGAATATGCATCTGCTTTACTGGAATGTAAATGTTGAAACCTTCACGGCATTAACTGTAGATAAAACCTTTAGTAACTCACACATCTAATTTTGGTAACAACGTTAAAAGAAAGAGCAGCAATAAGATCATATGTATTACCACCTTTAATTCAGCTTCGATTTTTTTTTTCTCTTGTCATACCTCCTGACCTGTAAGATGTTTAGAACAGAAAATTCCAATAAATAGCCTGGATTTTTCTGATAAATGTAAGATGTTGTAAATGGCTGAAGATAACAATATTCTCCTACCTTCAGTGTTTAATGAGCCAATAAATTTAAGAGTTGATTCCATTTGGAAGCAAAGGAGAAGAAAGCCTACTGATTTGCATGAGTTGCATTCTTAGCCTTTTATTTCTCAGCCTTTCATTTCTTAAATCAGTGAAAATGTTTTAAAACCATCTGGTCACCTACAGATTCAGGAATAAACCAATGCCAAAACACACCAAGTGAGCTTGTAAACACTTTCTATAAAAGAATAAAATAAAATCCTGGTCAGTTTATTCATCTTCATTAATGATTCCTTGCACAGTTCTCTCTTTTTTTTCTTTTCACTATGACTAACAAGTATCATCTAGTTATGAGAAGCCATTATACAAAATCATTAAAACATGCTTAACTGTACTGTGTTAATTATGCAATGATAAATTATTCTTTATTTCTTCATTAACAGTATTGTAGCAGTAGAATTAGCATTGTTTGTTCCTTTTTGGAGAAAAAAAATCATTAATATTAAAATGAAAATTCTGGAAACTTAATGTTGTGGAATGACAGTTTTAATTTGATTTTTAAAATCCTATTTGCTGATCCCCTCAGCTATAAAAGTTTAACCATTATGTCACTTAATTACATTGGCTGTTTATCTCTTCTTCCATGGCTATATCTAGGTCTGTGCAACAAACTGAGGGCTGACATTAGACGGTGAATCAGAAGACCTAAGGAATCTTACCAAGTCTTCTACTAAATTGAACCTAACAGTATAATTTAAATCTCTTCCAGTTTCACTCTCTACTTTTGAATCATTTTATTACAAAGCAATAAACAATTCAGTAAATGCTTCTGGAGCACTGTGCTAGGCACTGGGAAAGACAGGAAAACATTCTAAATGAACATATTTTTCTACCTTGGAGTGTCGACAATTAAATTTACATGAAAATTGGACCTTGATATAATTAACATAGAACAAAACGTAATCACGGATGTGGTGGTATAAAGACAGTATTAGAATGTGGAAAGGAAAGTTATTCTGTCTAGATTGTTTATTAACAGTTCAGCTTGGCTTCCAACAATAAAAACAACGATAATGATCAACACCAAAATGTGCTGATTGTTTACTCTCCCTGGGTTGCTAGTTCTAAGAGCTTTACATGTACAAAGTCTTTAAATCCTCAAAGATTGCAATGAGTTTGGTACTAGGATCATCCAGTTGCACAGGTGCATGGAAGATTTTATTAGGCCAGTAAAGCTATGGCCTCAGGAGAGCAGTAACACTACTTGGGAACTTGTTAGAAATGCAGATTCTTGTGACCTTCCCACCTTCGACTTACTGACTCAGGAACTCTGCCAGTGGGACAACAATCTGGTTTTGAAAAGTTTCCCAGGCGATTCTTATATTCGCTAAAGTTTAAGAGGCACAGCATTACGTGAAGAGGACAAGGACAGTGTAGGGAGTAACGCATGATATAGAGCTTATCATGCTTGGGGCTTGGTCCCATCTTTGTCACTTGTGTGACCTTGAATTCATTATTAAACCTTTTAAAATCTCGGATCTATCATCTGTAAAATGTGGAGAAGAGCTGCCATTACTCCTCACTGCCGTTCCAAGAAGTAAATGAGACTATGGACATAAAACCCTTCACACAAGTTCTGACACAAAGGAAGCCTTCAATCAATGATATCTTTTGTTATAGTGATTGTCATCATTAAGATCATCATCACCAGCATTATCATCATCATCATCATCACCATCATCATCGTCACCCCATCCGTGTGAAGAGAGTAGCGTGAATTAAGACTAGAGGAGGGAGTGATGGTTTTCCTGGGTGGAATATTAAGAGAAATTTTTCTCTCTTTTGTGTCAGAAACAGGTCAGAAATAATAAATTGAAAAATTAAAGCTTCAATATTTATATCCTTCAAAAAACCTCTTTGATTAACCTTCCCCCACAGGGATCTTTTTCTTGATATGCTTTCCTTGAGCATGTATGGATATAGTCTGTCCTGAATAAATTCTGACTTTTTTTTATGTTACCCTATAATTACTCTAATTTGAAAGATGCACATTGTGTCTCCCTCAAATAGTCAGCTAAGTCCCCTGGGTTTTCTATTTCTTTAGCATTCTCCAGCGGGACAGTCTAACAGTTCCAGTTTGCAGTCAGACTGAATTCAAAACCAGGCTCCACCACTCATGAGCTGTTTGACTTTGGGCCAGTGGCCAAGGTTCCTCGTCTTTAAGATGAAGATATTAAATTCAAGGGTTTTTTTTTTTTCAAAAAAACAAAACAGGTTTATTGACATATTTAATTTAATTTAACAGTTTTTTTTTTTCTTTTTCTATTCCATAGATTATGTCTTTTTGTTGTGTCCTCGGAGGGACAAACAAGCTCTCTTAATCCTTTTTCATAGGGGCTTTAATCTCATTTATGAAAGCAGAGCCCTCATGAACCTAATCACCTCTCAAAAGCCCCACCTCTTAATACCATCACCTTCAGGGTTAGGTTTCAACATATAAGTTTGGAGTGGAGGGGGGACAAACATTCATATCGTAGCTACTTCCCTCTACCATATTGTTTTAAGTCAGTGAATGAATGAATGGAAACTTGCTAGCATTTATGAATGCTTACTCTGTTAGGCACTGTGTTAACTTTTTATATAAACAGTCACTTTTAGTCCTTAAAATGCTAGCCTTGTAAGGCAAGGATTATTAATCTCATTTCACAGAGGAGTAAAGGGAAACTAAAAGAGGCTAAGAATTTTGCTCAGGATCTCACCAATAGCAAAGGCAATTTAAGCTGGAATTCAATACCCGGGGAGTGTATTCAGAGGCCCAGCTATGGAATATTACCCCAGTGGGAAAAGGAGCAGAGAGAAGCAGAGAAGTGAGTGTTTTCGCCTCTGACTAGAATTTTATGAATTCCATCTACCTATCATTCTTTCTACATCCTACTTGGATTTTAATCTCCAATCTGGCAATTCCCCATTTGATAAAATAATAAATTTGTCCTCAATGCTTTATTTCCAATTTTTAAAATATTTCTGTAGTGCCATTTTACGAGCCAGCCTTCATTGCTCCAGTATCTGATCTCTGATCTCTCAATTTATAATGCCTCCAGAAATGCTATGCAGTTCTGCTTCTTTTTCAGCTTCCCCCCGACCCCACTCCTCCCAAAATTCATAGTTTGTGCAGCTTCTATGGTGGCCCAGAATAGATAAAATGAAGAATTCCTGGTACCTAGGGTGCCTATTTTAGAAGGTCTCAATCTTTGTTCTTCCAAAGGTTGATTCTGCTGAAGGATTGGTGTGAAAATGAAGAGGTTATGTTTTTCTATTTTACGTATTGTTATTTATTTGCAGAAAGAATCAAAGGACTGCTATTTGGCTATAAGGAAGTTTTAAACTAGTAAACTGACTTCCCGGCCCGGGGTGGGGGGGGCAGTAGCATCCCCCACTTCTACCCACGTCCTCAGCTTCTCTCTCTTTTTTTTTATAAACCCTGATATGATAGAGACGATGGGACATACTTGAAATAATTTGGCTGTTATTGCATATGGAAATATATTCATGAGTGATTTAGGAAATGAAACAGTTGAGTAGTGTGTGTTTCATTCCTAAACTCTGGGCTGTTTTCCCATGGAGAGCGTGTCACATCCTCCACGCCCCCTGACCCCCACCCCCGGCAGCTGCAAAGGAATGCAGTCCCTCACTGGCGTCTGGGATAGTCAATAGCTATATTGCAAAATCTTTCCCATAATCGACCCAAGCTAGCACTGAGTCAAGATATTTTTACTTCCTATATGTCTTCCCCTACTCGAAGCAAGAGCAGCATTTTTGTAACCAGGCCACACACCTTTTTCCATCTGAGTAATAGTATTTCTTCAGCAGTTTACACACCTCCAGCATTTAATGTTGCTGACGTTTGCTTAGCAAGATAAACTGGCAGACTGACTTGTTAGCATCATCAAATTGTACCTAGGCATCTCGATGCCCAAGATATGAACAGGGTCAGACTTAAAATGAGTTAAATAGCTTTTTCAGCCTAAGATTTTATTATCTAAAACAGCTAACTCTCATGTGTGTCAAATACAAAGTAAAATAGTTGAGGCCTTCCTGGGAAGATGAAGCCATGTGGATAAAGAAAAGGAAGGGTGGGCATGATGGCCATTTTGAAGGGTTTTGCTAGTGGGACTAGTATATTGTGGATGCAGGAATGGTTTTGGTATGAGCAAATTAAGTTCAAGTTCAAGTTCAAGTGATGGCTTCCTAATTTGGGCTTTCTGGGTTCCCAATATGTGAAACTAACTCAAGTTGGTTTAAGCAAAAATGGAAAATTTATTTTAAAGGCATAGGAATAGTTCTGTGAATCCAGGTGCAGAATTATACCAGGCCTGTGCAAGATACCAGAACTATGTACTGAAAAATCATACAGCCTCTTTCTCCATCCTCATCTCCGAATAGTTGCTTTATTTTTCTCTTACTCGAAAGCTAGCTTCTTCTTTTTTTTTTTTTTTGTCTTTTGTCTTTTTCCGTGTCCGGCAACGGATCGCAAACCTCAGTGTTGCCCCCATACTGGACCGGGGACCGGCAACGGGATTGCAACCCTCGGCGTCGCTCCCGCGCCTCGCTCAGCCAGTGAGCGGGAACCGGTCCGTATGTGGGATCCGAACCCTCGGGCGGGAGCGCCGCCACTTGCGCACTTATCCAGTGCGCCACCGGGCCGGCCCCAAAAGCTAGCTTCTTCTGCATCTGCTCATCTGATTATGAGCAGGGGGTTCTGACCTCACATTTTCTAAGTGTGTGTGTACCGATCCAGCAACTGGAAGACAGTCCATCTTATTACTCTCTCCCTCATACATATTCCCATATCCCAGGAGTAAATACTCTGATTGGCCTTTCTTGGGTCATGTGCTGACACTTGTTCCAGTGAAACTTTTGCAGTATGGTAGCCAGGTGGTCTCGCTCATGGCACTGGCATTGCAATGAATTTAATATTAATTATCTGTGCTTGGGTCTGGCTTCTGAGGAGTGGGTGAGATCTTTCAAAAAGAGTACATGTCTTCTTCGTCCATCTGTTCTCTGCATTCAGTATAGTTCCTACTACTTTGGGGGTGCTTGTTAAGTGGAAATCACAGGGACTGAATGAAGTCAAGTCTTAGTCATGGAATGTCTGACTCCTTTCCTCTTACAACCAATTGAGCCTCTCTTTTCAGCATCCTTTTATTACAACAATCATTTATCATTGATTGTGAGAATGCGAACTGTCACTTATCATCTCAAGAAGAGGTGCAAAATTCCCCTGGAATGAATTTTTAATTCAAATTTAATTTTTATTAAATCACATCAAAACATTTGGGTATAAGAAAAAGGGAAAAGGGGTTAACACAGAAAGAGAGGTCATGGAATTGAACCTTGATTAAGAGTTGGAATTCATTAATTTATTTTTGAAGCGTTTTTCTTAACTGGAGATAAAATTTAACTTCCCAAAATTTAGATAATAAGAAGAGGTAGCTTCACAGACAGTTTTCTAAGTTCTTGAAGTTTGAGGTCTTTTTTGCATTGTAGATATTAAGCATGCTGTTTGAAAAAAGTGGGAGAACACATGAAAGAGAAACACAAGGAGATGGCATGTGTTGGTAAAATCTGGATTTAAAGCCACATATCTGGATTCCGATCTAGGCTATGCTGCTTTTATGTAATTTTTTAAATGCTTTTGTGTAATCTTAAGCCAAGTTTTTTTTTTTTTATTTTGTTCCTTATCTGTAAAAGGTCGTTAGGGGTGTCTAATAAAGTGGTTATTGTGTTGTTCAAGGAGATAGCAAATGTCCAGTCCCTAGTGTGGTGCAGCAATTGCTACATTTTTATTCATATACATAAAAGGTTTCAGGTACCCAGATAAATAGATTAATGATAATTTAGGATAAACCTCATGCCAAATCATGTAATGTGCATTTCCCATAATGGATGAGTTGCTTTTCACAAGCAGGGACAGTGTAGCCCCATCTGCAGTTCCTTCCATTGTGGTTTATAGGAAACATGTCGCTCTATTTGTGCATCCCTCAATATATTTTGAGCTGCTGCTTCTGCTCTGTGTCATCAACTGCTCCTGCTGGTCAAATCAACCTGTTACTTTTTAAAATCCTGCCGCTTCCATAAAGTGTGATGAAGTTTTATTTGAGTCACCCTAGAGGATTGCATGTTATCTTGCTGGTGAATCAGGGAAGGCATTTGATAGAATCTGACTGGCATTTAATTGTGGTGTGCCCCTTTTTCATTTTCACTTCCATTTGTCCTTTGAGTCCTTCACTGTTGTTCCCAACAATCCTGACTATTTAGGGTTTCTAGCAGCCTCTTTTGAGGACCACTATTACTTTATCAAGCATTACTTTCTTTTCCATTTCCAGGATTTAAAGAGTGTACGTCTTTTGAAAGTAGGGTTTTGATGACTTCTTTGAGCCTTTATTCTTTTCCCCCACAAGAGTAGCCCTCCATGTTTTAGAATCAAAGGCAATGAAGAAGCAGAATTCAGTTCTCAGGCAGTTGTACTAGAACACAAACATTTCATAGCATGAGGTATGTTGGTAATTGCTTTGGGAGGGAATGGTTCCCCTCTCAAAAATCAGAAACTACCTCTGTTATTTCAGGCAGTTCATCACATCTGCCTCCCACAGTGGCTTTTATCTGCATGTATGGAAGAGTTTACACTGTTGTAACATTTGATACTATGTTAGACAACAGAGGGTAGTAGGCAAATGTGAGAGACTTTCATTTCCTTGAACCTCTGAGTGATTACAGCATTATGTTTCTAGTGAATGTCAGTGCTAATGGCTGTAAAAATGTAATGGTAAACCTTGAGGGATCATTAGGACATGTAGGGATGCTAGTACGCAATTCTGAGATAGATGTTATTGAGTTATTTTTAAATGTACACAAAATTTTCCATTGGGTTGTGCATTTTCTAATCTTCTCTTTCATATCACCTATTGATTTACAACTAAACTACAACAGTAAGCACAGGCTACAAAGAGTTCTTTTAATACAGGTTTGTATAAATGAACTCTTAAACTATTACCCAAATTATTACTCCTTACTTCTTAACAAATACCCTTTTCAGCGAGAATGGATATGAGCTTCTTTCTGTGCATTTGTATTCTTCTGGAGCTTCAAAATTGAACTATCAACATTCTTGGTCATTTGGTAAGTGAATTATCGTCTTCTTTTTCATAAGTATAAAATAAGATATAAAGAAATACAAACAGGAGAGTGATATAAGAAAATAAATAATTTGATATTATCATTGGTGTTTCTAATATTCAGTGATGAACCTCAATGCCAGAAATAATTGGCAAAATAATAGCAGGAGCAGTTAGGCAAGAACTAAACACATATTACACAGAAAGGTTAAATTTCAAACTATTGTCACAAGAGCAGTTAAATACAAATATATATTCTCGAGAGATGTATAGCTTTGGCTTGTAGTTTAAGAAAATGGATCAACTTCAAATCAGTAACCTCCTAACTACAAGACATTTTCTCTAGTTATATTATTCTACTTATTGTCCCTACACTTGTTTACCTTGAATACCTGTATATGTTAATTCAACGTTGTTGCAAAGTTTCTGGTAAGGAAGTTCTCATCTTCTAGAAGATCCTTAGTGAGGCATGTTTAGTTAATTTAATATGTGGCCAGAATTCCAGACTTCTAATTTCTTGCTTCTGGCAGGTGTTATCATACTGTGGCCCAAGGGTCAAATTCAACCTGCTGGCTGCTTTTGTAAATAAAGTTTTATTGAAACACAGACACACCCATTTATTTGAGTATTGACTATTGCTGTATTTGTGCTATAATGGCATAGTTGAGTAATTGCAACAGGCCCTATGATATGCAAAAAAATATTTACTATCTGGATCTTTATAGAAAATGTTTCTTGATTCCTGACATATAGTATAGCTAGGCCTCAGCACATACTTTCCAAAACAGAAAGATGTTTTAAATGTAGGACATTGATTCTGACTTTACATCATATCAGGGGCCAGCTCCTACACTTAAATTTTCCAAGCAGTTCACGATATTTTCGTTTTGTTTTCTAATTAAGGAAGCAGGAGCTATCTGGAAAGAGAACACTTACATTGTATTTGTTTGACAAACCAAGAAGGAAATATGTCACAAAATTTGTATAAAACTTCTTATGTAAATCCTGCAAATTAACAATAGACCTGTAAAACATGTTCAGGACAGTTAAATACGAAGAAAAACAACAATGGGTCTAAGCTCTTTTAAACATTTTTCCTGTTGTTTTTTCTTGAGATACCTTCCGTAAATGCATAGCTATTTTTAACAAAGCTTTATCGGGTACTCTCTGATGGTGGGTTCTCTGCCAGCTACTAGAGATAGATTTGCTGGCAAGAGACGAGGTCCCTGCCCTCTTGTTAGCGTCTCCTTCTGGATTTTGCTCCTCTGTTCTTGCACCATCTCATCATTGAAGCAAGGCTTTAATGAATATTATCTGCTTTCTCATAATAGTAAAATAATAAAAAATATTGACTCTACCCTCACACACACATGCAGTCAAATTCATAACAAAATCATAATGTATATTGTACTGTGAAGCTCCCCTCCCCACATTTTCAGTCAGGAGAGGGAGCACAAAGGGTTTCTATCCCCCAGTACATCGCAGCCTACTCTGAAAGTCTCCAGGGAGTATCTCCATTCTCCACTCCATTCTATATCCTTCCCCACAAGATCTCCAAACCCTCCCATTCCCAGTCTCTGTGCTTACCTACTTCCTTAAGACCTTTCTACATCTCTATTATGCAGAGTAATTCAGACCCATCCTAATTCCTCAAATCCTGCATCTCCAGATCCATTGTTTAGGTGTAGGAAACAACAGATTCCAGTTACCATGCTCTAGCTTTAAAAACTGGTCATGAGTTAATTATAAATAACTAATCTTTTTCATATCATTTTCACCTTATCATATGTGTTATCATTTCTATGATGAACTTAATAGTGAATCTCCTAATTAAAGTACAGGGCAATTTAAAATACAAGGCCTATTTAAAATACAGGGCAAAGTGTGTCTGACTTGACTAAGAATGATGTTGTTGGAACATCTCAGTTTCAACTTTTCAGTGTTAGTGTAACTATATCATGCAGCAAAAGTTGAATACCAAATGGGGTTATTAATATCTGTGTTTCCATCCTAAGAAAGTGTCATAGTGCTAACCCGTCAGAACTCAGAAATGTATCAACCTAACATATGTAATTTAAAATAGTGCTACTTAATTTGTACTTTGGGGATCACGAAGTAACAGCAACTATTATTGTTTAAGGCAAGGTAATATTGATAATGATTGATGGTGGTGAAGAAGATGGTGATGGAGATGGTGATGGTGGAATCTGTCACTATCTGAGCATCGGTTATTAGGAGATTCACACATGGTAGTTTGACGTTCTCACAACGACTTCAAAGTAGGAATCTTATCCCCATTTTCTAGATGTAGAAGCTGAATCCTATTCCTGTCAACTTTTTTTTGACTCTTCCTCATGGTATGTCTCTCCTTTGTTTCCACTGTTCATGATATGTAAGAGGGACTTGCATACACCAGTTAATTGATTGGATGTTTTTCTTTTTGAGTGTATGCATATTGTGATGTGCCTAGTGACTTTAACTAGGTTCTTGGACAATCACAAATTTGATGACCAAAAGGGACATGAGAGAATACTCTAAGACTGCCCTTTTATCTGAGTTACTATTGTAATGAATGCAGGCCTCGGAGTCCAACAGCTATCTGTCCCAATCTTAGCATGAACACTTTAGGTGTGTGGAATTAGCAAGTCATTTAACCTCCCAGAGTCTACATTTCCCCACCTCTAACCACAGCTAAGGATATCTGTGTTACAGGATTATACAGTTACTGGTAACTTACCATAGGAGCCTAACTCAAGGCTGGCAAGTTGTAGGCATTCCTGAAATGAGAGCTTGACTTGACAATGATTTTGACTTTGATGTTATGGCTAGAAACCTGTGATCTAACATTCTCTGCAGGCGCTGATTATCTGATGTTGCTTTCAGTCCATGTATGGAGTGGGAAACAGGAAAGGAAGAGGGTTCTCAACTCTTTCCTTCATTAGCTGTTGAGGCTGCAGGCTCCTGGGCTTGCTCTGCTGCCTCTCTGAGTTCTGCATGACGGGGAGGAGGAGTGGGGAGGGACTGTCTTTCCAGTTACGGTAACTTAGCCAGTGCCTAAGGTACAACCATCTGTTCAGCTCCTGATCTCAGGAGGCACATAGGAAAATGGGAGGAGAGCAGACTGGCCTGCGTGTGGGGAGGTGGAACTGAAGAGGAAAAGGCTTCAGTAAACTTCCACATTTCATATTGAAATTTTCATGGGAGGTGTAACCATGCTGACTTTCTGGAATGTTAAACAGTTTGGACTGGAGAGGGGGAAAAAGACTGGAATTAGACTAAATACCAATCTGATGTTGACGTTTGCCTTTTCATTGCTATTCAAATAAGAAGATACACAAACACTCAAGTTTGTCCTATCATGGCAAATATCTAGACTCATAGGGTGCATGCTGTCCTTTTGTGGCTTTTGCTGATTAGAACTGCTAGCACATAGAAGTGACTTGGCATTTCACAATTTATAAAATTCATAGGCAGCAGATCCTGGCTTCTGCTTTCACTATTTCCTGTGCAAATGGCTCCAGGGACCCTAATAGATTCTAAAAGGCAGCAACATGTAGTTCTGAAGCTAGAGAGCAAAACACACTTGTGAATTTGCTTATCCCTTCTTGCTCTGGACATTAACCAGAGTTGGCTTTTTATCCCCAGACATATCAATAGAACAGCACAGAAAAACAGGAAGCCAATTGCCTTTGACCTCTTATGTACTAGTGCATTAAATTACTAGGCCACTATCTTCCACTTTTGTAGATTTTAAACCAGATTTTCCTTGGTCCACCCAGAAGTCACAGGGATATTCTGTCTCTAAATATTTTGGAGCATATGTATGTTCAGAATTGTTCTTAAATGTTTCTAAGAGAAGAGACTGGACATTTTAGAGTCCCTGTTTTCACATATGTCCATCAGAGCCCTACTTGGGGATGGAAGTAAGCAGAGTGAGATTCCCCCTCCCTTTCCTATCTCAGCTTCTCTCTCTCTCTCATGTGTGGGGTTCTATACTACGTTTCATTTGGTGTTTTAAAGATTTTTAAATAAACTACTTTCACAGAGGAGTTTTAACACACAAGAAAGGAATCTACGAATGCACTGTTTTTAGGTTGACTTAACATTTCTGCTTTTAGATAATAGGCAAAATCTGCAGAGGAGTAAAGGATAAAGGGACCATGTATTATCCATTATATCTCTTTAAACAGAGAAACATGGCACCTGCAATATTTAAGAAACAAGATGGCAAACCAATTAATATGTTATCAGAAGGAAGAAAGATTTTCCACAGGAGCTTTCTGATTCAGCTTTTTAAAATATGTATGTTTAAGGGTCGGCCCGGTGGCGCACTGCTACAGTTCGCCGCTTGCGAGCGCAGCAGCACTCCCACCGAGGGTTCGGATCCCACATACAGACCGGCCGCTCACTGGCTGAGCGAGGTGTGGGTGCAACACCGAGGGTTGCGATCCCGTTGCCGGTCCCGGTCCGGTACGGGCGCGACACTGAGGGTTGCAATCCGTTGCCGGTCACGAAAAAAGACAAAAAGGAAAAAAAAATATGTATGTTTAACAACAAATATGCTTATATAGTGAAACTTTCTTAGATTTCTAAAATATCTGTGATACCAGCTCAAGTTAGGAAACAAGAAAATGTGATTCACATGGACTGACTCTTTCCCCACTCCCTTCTAGACAAATTCTTTCAATGATATGTCATCATTTTTAAGTGGGAAAGAAAGGTGGTCTCATCAATCTGTATTCATTCAGAATTAACGGATTCCCAATATATGTGGGCATTTGGAAATGGCTGGTTCTTCTGGTTCCACACCTCTGGAAGGTCTGCAGTCAATTGATAAGATAGAAATATTTAGGCACAATAAAACAATGCCAGGGTGGGATCAAAGACCACTGAGGAAGTGAGGCGAGTTTAAACAATTGCCTGCAGTCTTCTTGGACTGAGAAAGAGTAGCTTTCCACTGGGTGCACCTAAAATTCACCTGTGCGTCATTCATGCATGCGTGCACACACACACAGGTACATTCACATATACAACAGCACACACACACACCCCTCAAATGGGCTGTCAGTGATTAACAAGTCAACGCCCTTAAGTAGAAGGATATTATGAAAAGTTAATAGTGAACAGTGTTACAGCTCATAGGATTAGTTAATTAGACAAAGGCTTGCAGGCAAGAACTCTGTAGTCCATTCTGCTAAAGTGATGGGACCCACTTAGAGAAGTGATGAAAAAAGCAGTGTGAACAGTCTTCAAGGGAGGAGATGTGAATGTGACAGGATAAAGCCCCAGCATAGCAGTAACGAGCTGGCAGAGGCACTGCCATCCTGTGATTGCCATTTGTCAGTGGCGGAAAAGGTGGAGGCTTGGGGAAAAGATTTATAATTTTGGTTACTATCTTCCCTACTGCTTCAAGGCAATTTTAATTACTTTTTAAAATCAGTCTCTACACTTGCATTCCCCCACATGAATTGTTGACCTTAACTTTCAAGGACAACTAGGCTGAGAGTGCTTACCCATAGTAGACAATAAAGGCATTTTATTAAAGGATGGATATTCAACCATATTAGCATTAAGACTAATATCTTACTATTTTAGAATTGTCTTAAAAAGAAAAATATGTTGGCAAATGCTGTTTCTTATATTATAATGGCTCTTTGTGACCCTTTTCAGGGGCCACAGCTGTGTTTTTATTTCCTTTACACCAAAAGTCACAAATATAAAGACTATATTGGCCAAGCAGGGGGTTCAAACAAATGAAGCAGACTGGCCACAAGATCAAAAGGAGTGGTAAAATAATAATATGATTTTTGAAAAGCAGAGCGCATGTACCAGTTTAAAATTGTGAGTAACCTTGCAGAATAGGCATTGATGGAGTTTGGGCCCAGGTATGCTGCATTGCCTAATTTTTTTTTTTTAAATATGCTTTTTACTTTCCTGTAACTGTTGAATCATGTGATGTCAGAAGGAATAATACAGAGACATCCCTTGTACTCTTTAGTCAATTTCTACCAACAGCAACATCTTGCAAAAGTAGTGCCAGTATCACAGCCAGGGTATTGATATTGATACAGCCACGATCCAGAACCTCTCCATCAGCACAGGACTGCTCAGGTTGCCTGGTTATAGCCGTCCTGACTTCCCTGACACCTTCATACCCTTCTTACCCCTGACAGCTGATAATCTGTGCTCCATTTCTATAATTTTGTCATTTCAAGAATGTGATATAAACGGAGACACACAATCTATCTGTAACCTTGGGGATTGGCTCATGTTATGCAGCATTATTCCCTGGAGATTCGCCCTGGTCGCTGCACCTCTCAGTAGTGCGTTGCTCTTACTGCTGAGCAGTGTTTCAGAGCGTGGTTTGTTTAACCAGTCACCCATTGAAGAACATCTGTGTTGTTTCCAGTTTGGGGCTATTATGAATGAATTTTTGCTATAAACATTTTTGTACAGGCTTTTGTGTGAATGTAAGTTTCCATCTCTCTGGGATAAATGCCCAGGAGTGCAATTACTGGGTGGTATGGCAGTTGCACATTTAGTTGTTTTTTTTGTTTGTTTTATGTTTTATGTTTTTTTTTAAAGAAACGCTAAACTGTTTTCCACAGTAGCTCTACAATCTTACGTTCAGGCCAGCAATGTTTAAGTGATGCAGTTGTTCCACATCCTTGCCAGCACTTAGTGTTGTTACTATTTTTTTTTTTTTTTTTTTTTTTTTTTTTTAGTTTTAGCCATTTTGATAGGTTTGTAGTAATATCTCACTGTGCTCTTAAATTGCATTTCTTACATGTTTCCATGTGTATGTCCTATTTGGTGAAATGTCAATCCATTTCTTTTGCCAATTTTCTAATTGGATTTTTGAGACATTTATATGTTCTTGATATTTGTCTTTTATTAGGTGTGGTTTGCACATATGTTCTCTCAGTTTGTAGATTGTCTTTTCATCCTCTTACTGGGTCTTTTGCAGAGAAAACTTTTTAATTCAGATGAAGTTTAATTTATTCATTTTTCCTTTTATACAGCATGCATTTAGTGTCAAGTCTAGAGATTTTCTCTTCCCCCCCCCCTAAAAATTTTATATTTTTTTTCTGAAAGTTTTCTGAACGTTTTGTTTTATATTTAAGTTAGTGATCCACTTCAAGAGTTAATTTTTGTATAAAGTGCAAAACTAGATCAAGGGCCTTTTTTTTTAACCTATGGATGTCTAATTGCTTTAGCACTCTTTGTTGAAAATGCTGTCTTACCTCCATTGAATTGTTTTTGCTCCTTTCTTAAAAATCAGTTGGGTAGATTTGTGTGAATTTCTATCTGGGTTCTCAATTCTATTCCATTAATTTATGTGTCTGTTCTGCCAATACCACAAAGTATTGATTACTGAGGCTCTTTAAGTCTTAAAATTGAGTAAACTGATTCTTCCCATTTCTTTCATTTTTAAAAAATTATTTTAGCTATTCTAGTTCCTGTGCCTTTCTGCATAAACTTCAGAATAATCATATCCATATCTACAAAAGTTTTTTTCTCAGATTTGACAGGAATTTTATTCAATCTTATCCATTTGGGGAGAATTGATATTTTCCATATGTTGAGTCTTCCAATCCATGACACAATAATTCTCTCCATTCATTTAGATCTTCTTCAATTTCTTTCATCAGTGTTGTATAGTTTTCAGCATATGATTTCTGTACATGTTTGTTAGGATTATAGCTAAGTATTTCTTTTTTTGAGTGATTACAAATGGTATTGTATTTTGATTTCCAGTTTCTATGTGTTCATTGCTAGTATATTGAAATGTAATTGATTTTTGCATGTTTATCCCATATCTTATGACTTTTGTAAACTGGTATAGTTCTAAAAGTTTTCTTATGGATTCCTTGAGATTTTCTGTAGATACAATCATGTCATCTGTACATAGGACAGTCTTATATATTTCTTTCTGATCTGTATGCTTTGTATTTCCCTTTCTTGTGGTATTGCAGTACCAAGAAGTTCTAGCACCACGTCGAATAATTCCGGTGAAAGCAGAATCCTTGCCTTGTTTCTATTCCTGGAGAAGCATTCTTTCACTGTTAAGAGTAGTGTTAGCTATAGTTTCTTGTTGATGCTCTTTATCAAGTTGAGGAAGTTCCCTTTATTCCTATTTTTCTAAGAATTTTTATCATGAGAAGATGTTGATTTTTGCCAAATGCCCTTTCTGCATTGGTTGATATTATCCTGTGACCTGAATTCTTTAACTTGTTAATATGATGGATCATATTCATTGATTTTTAAACATCAAGCCAGTCTTGCATTGCCAGAATAAACCCCTTTTGGTTATGGTGTATAATTCTGTTTACATATTACTAAATTCTATTTGCTAATATAAGGATTTCTGTGTCTATATTCATAGAAGATATTGTCTTTAGTTTCTTCTTCTTCTTCTTTGTTTTTTGTGCTGTCTTTGTCTAGTTTTGGCATAAGGGTAATAGTAGCAATAAAATGAATTGGAAAGTATATCTTCCTCTTCAGTTTTCCAGAAGAGATTTTGTAGAATTTGTGTTAATTCTTCTTTAAACATTTGGCAGAATTCTCTAATGAAGCCATCTGGGCCTGTTTATTTTTATTTTTTGTGAGTTTAAAATTACAAATTAAATTTTATTAATAGCTGCAAGATAATTCAATGATCTTTTTCATGTTGGGAGTTACACTTTGAGTCTTTTGAGGTCCATTTCCTCTTAGTTGTCAAAGTTATGTGTGTAGATCTGTTTGTAGTTTTCTCTAGTTACCTTGTTCATGTCGTCAGGGTCTGGAGTGATCTATAGTGATATTCCCCATTTCATTCCTGATACTGGTATTTGTGTCTTCTATTTTTTCTTTGTCATTCTTGCTAGAGGTTTGTCCCTTTTATTGAGGTTTTCAAAGAAACAGCTGTTTCATTGTTTTTCTCTATTGTTTCTCTGTTTCCGATTTCATTGATTTTAGCTCTTCCCTTTATCATTTCCTTTTTTCTTCTTGCTTTGAGTATATCTCTGGTTTTTGAGGTAGAAGCTTAGATTATTATTTGGACTCTTCCTGTTTCACAATATGTACAGTTAGTTTTATAAATTTCCCTCCCATCACTGCTTTAACTGTGTCCACAAATTTTGATGTGTTGTATTTTTATTTTCATTCACTTTAATGTATATTTTGATTTTCCTGAAGACTATTTCTTTGACCCATGGGTTACTTAAAAGAGTGTTATTTAGTTTTCAAATGTTTGGAGACTTTTTTCATCTCTTTCTGTTATTGTTTCTAGTTTGGTTCCATTGTTTCAATTATTTTAAAAATTTTGAGGTTTGTTTTATGGTCCAGGATGTCATCTGTCTTGATATATGTTCAATGGGCACTTGAGAAGGATGTACAAACTGCTGTTGTTGGGAGGACAGTTCCATAAATGTTGATTAGACACTGCTGGTTGATGTTGATGGTGTTGCTTGGTTCTTTTATATCCTTTCTGATGTTCCATTTAGATGTTCTATCAATTTGGGGGACTCAGGTGCTGAAACCCTTAACTATAGTTGTGAATTTCGTTTTTCCTTTCAGTTCTATCATTTTTTTTGCTTTACATATTTTGCAACTCTGGTTTTGGGGTACAGAAATATGTAGAATTGCCATGTCTTCTTGGGGGATTAACCCTCTTATGATTACATAATGCTCCCTCTGATAATTTTCTTTGCCTAGGCAGTCCATTTTATCTAATACTAATATAGTCACCCTTGCTTTCTTTTGATTAATATTTGCATGATATTTCTTTTTCATTAGTTTTTTTTTTTTTCCTTTTTGTCTTTTTTTACTGACCGGCAACAGGACCGCAACCCTCGGTGCTGCGCCCGCACCACGCTCAGCCAGTGAGCGAGAACCAGTCTCCACATGGGATCCGAACCCTCGGCGGGAGCGCCGCAGCGCTCCCAAGCGGCGCACTCTCCAGTGCACCACCGGGCCGGCCCTCATTAGTTTTATTTTTAATGTGCCTAGGTTATTATGTGTAAAATATCTTATTGACAATACAGAGTTAGGCTATTTTTTAAAATTTAGTCTGCTGAAGTCTGTCTTTTAATTGATATATTAAGACCATTTACATTTAATATAATTATTGTTATTTTAGGGCTTGAGTCTGCTTTTTTTTTCTGTTTGTTCTCTCATTCTCTATGGTTTTCATTTCTCTCTTTTCTTCTTCCCACTCTCTTGTGGGTCATTGAACATTTTTTTGGAACTCATTTTGATTTATCTGGAGTGATTTTGAGTGCATCTCTTTGTATAGCTTTTATAGTTGTTACATTTTACACACATCTACTATCACAGTCTACAGCTTGCATTATTTTACCAGTTTGAGTCAAGTGTTGAAACCTTACCTTCCTTTACATCCCTTTATCCTCCCCCATTTATAATATAATTTTAAAAACAAATCCTCTACATGCATTTTTTTTTTTTTTTTTTTTTTTTTTTTTTTTTTTTTT
>NW_007728679.1:187154-191257 GCF_000696425.1 Galeopterus variegatus | reverse complement strand
ATTTATTTATTTATTTATTTATTTAATTTTTTGTCTTTTGTCTTTTTCCGTGTCCGGCAACGGATCGCAACCCTCAGTGTTGCCCCCGTACCGGACCGGGGACCGGCAACGGGATCGCAACCCTCGGGGTCGCTCCCGCGCCTCGCTCAGCCAGTGAGCGGGAACCGGTCTGTATGTGGGATCCGAACCCTCGGGCGGGAGCGCTGCCACGCTTCCCAAGCGGCGCACTTATCCAGTGCGCCACCGGGCCGGCCCTCTACATGCATTTTGAATCACATCAGAGAGTGTTATAATTTTGCTTCAACCTCAGAAATAATTTTGAAAACTTGAAAGGAGAAAGAAAGGACAGAAGTTCTGGCTTCCCCGAGGCCTGTGTTGATACCTCCCTGGGTGGTAGAGAGAAGAGAGCTTCTGTCCTGCTCCCGTCGTGGAATCCATTGACCCCACACCAGAGCGTGAGAACTCATTACCATCGAAAGATAGTGAAAGTCCTGACTCTTCACTAGACCTCCTCCTATACCACCCCAGTGGAGAGGGGAAGGAATCCCTTGTTAGTGCCTGGTGGGGGTGGAAGCTCAGGCTCCCTATATGGAGGAGAGCTTTATTATTTTCTGGAAGGCATGAAAGTCCTGGCTCCCTTCTTAGCCTTCTCTGAAAATACTCTGATTGGGGTGGGGTACCTTATTAGTATAGACTTCCCACTTGGCTATTGCCAGTGAAGTTGGGGGTGGAGACAGTTTTTTTATTTTTATTTTTAATTTTTTTTTGGTGTTATTCTGCACCCATTGAGGTTTCTGTGTTGCCAGCTTCTTTAGCTCTGAACATGAACCTGGATTCTGTAGGACAAAACAAAACAAAACAAAACAAAGAAAAACAGGGAACTCATTACTTTGTTGTTCCTTGGGTTTGTCTGCCTTTTCTTACACCTTTCAGACTCTTCTTATGTTTGTTTTATAGGTAATGTCCATCATTTTAACCTGTACTCTGGGAAGAATAAAGAAAAGTATGTCTATTCTATCTTCTGGAAGGAAAAATTTCTAGAGTGCCTGACTTTTTAAGATAAGCTGGGGATCTAGATTTTAATATACATTCTCCTCTTTGGGCTTTTTAACATTAACAATTATAATAATTTTTAAATAACAGGCAGGCTAAATACAAAATGTCTATTTGCCAACAGCCAACAGAGTTTCTTAGGAACTCTGCTTAGTTCCTAAGAAATTAGGTTTCCTTGACTAAGATTTTTCAATTTTTACCTCATTCTATACAAATTGTCATCACTTATCCAGAGGTGACATTGCTGACAGACTTAACCATCAAGGGCAGAGCCAAGAAGGAGGAATTTATCAGGAAAAGATTGCTGGGCAACCAAATTAGACATCAAAATGTCTAAACACTAAAGTCTTGTACTTTATTAATAGGTAATAAGCCCTTAGGCTCCCACTCTGAGTATGTTTTAAAAAAAAAATTAAAAAGCCTACGCACACATACACACACGTAGAGACTCAGCCTGCTTTCCCAAGCACAATGCAAATTAGAGGAGATAAGATTTCATGAGTCAGGAACACTGAAAATATTAAAAAGTAAAAACTAACAGTGAAGCAAGAGAGAAGAAAATTATAAAATTGGCTCAAAACACTCAACTATCCCCCCGCAAAAAAAAAAAAAAAAACCCCACCTGTGGCTCTTCAGTGTTGGTGCTAACAGTCTTACTTTTCTTCACCAGCTGCTAAAGTTCTTCTATTGGTGCCAATTTTAAGTATTGAAATTTATAATTAGAACTGTGAGTTTTGAAGACTTGTATTATGGTCTACCCCTCTGTTTTATGCAAATCTGTAACTATAAGAAAAAAACTTTTTAAATCATTCAGAGGAGAAAAGAACTAATTCTATTGAGTCTCTATGATGTGTTAGACAGCATATTAGGAACTTTACTAAAATGTCTGCTTTAGTATTTCTGAAAACCCTGTGAAGTGGATACTATTATTTTCTATTTTCACTGGTGGTGAAACTGAGTTTGAAAGGCCAGGAATAATTCTGACAGGGTCCCTGGCTAGTCAGTGGTCACGGTGGGATTGGCATTCAGTCAAGACCTCAATGGCCATGCTCTTAAAGTGCCTGTAATGTGGATTCTAAAAGGTTGAAGTCACGTTTTAGAAGTTAAAGAAGGAAATTCTTGGCATCTAGAATTAGCATTAATGTGGAGACACTTGAATTGACTATATAGCAGCAACAACTTTCATGCCAACCCTATTTGTGTCCTCCAAACAGGTCCTGAGGTCTTGACTGGTTACTTCCAAAGGTGCTTCTCAACCTGCTGAGTCAAGAACTGTAGGCTCTAGAAAACTATTTGCTTTTTTGTAAGCAACTGAGGCAGCAGCACACCTGTGCTTGGAGTTCATAACAGGTGTACCCTCTTTTTCATTGTCCATGATTATAAGGTACTTCAAAAAGTTCATGGGAAGATTCACATTATCTTTTCATTTTTATTTTTCTACAAACTTTTTGAAGTCCCTCGTATAGGCAATATTTAATAAAGTATATAAATAGTGTAGATTAGAAAGATCCCTGATATCCAGAAGGACTCCTTGGTATGAGAAGACAAGAGAGGAGCCACTTGGCTTCTGGTGCTTCTGGGCAGATGCTGTCAACATTGCTGTGCATACAGGCTAGCCCTTCCATGTAAATAGGCATTCCATTGCTGTGTGGTAAATAACCAAGAAAGAGCAGAGGGGTTCCAAACTACAGATCTGCTCCCCATGTGTTTCCTGACATATTGAGGCAGCAGTGAGCGACAGTAGCCTGGAAAAAAAATCATTACCCTGGCTCTGGGTTGTATTTTCCATTTTAATTAAAATTTGTATTTGTCCATTCTGTCCAGGCCCTGGCCCTATGGTCCATGCTATTTTGCATGGCAAATGAAATCAGTAAGAGCCTATCATTTGGAATTTGGAGGCGCCTAAGCATTTTTGTCATATTTACTAGACAGAAGGCTAGTGTTTTCTGAGTGATGTTTGGCATGCACTTCCAGGCTGAGGGTATCAAACGACAGCCTGTGGGGCTCCTTGGTTGCCAGTTCATATGCTAGAGGGGTCCCTTCCCATCAGCTTACCTATTGTATTCAGTGCTCTTCCACATATTTCCTTTTCTGCAGTGGGCATCCCAGCAACGAAGGGGACAGTATGAGCTTAGGTTGGTGATCATGTGGTTATGTCAATTAGATTCATTGTCAGCAAGACCACCTGTTGGTGGGTGAGTAGGTAGAGGAAGTGACCAGGTGTGTCCAAGACACAGATTTTCAAAGGAGAGAAAACTGACTAGGACTTTGCTTAAGTCTCGTTAAAGATATCACAGAAGGATTGTTTGTATGTTAAGAACACCTTATAGTATTATTTTCTAGACCCAGCTAAGCAATTTTATGTTAGTTGAATGTGACTGGGTACCATTGCAGAGCATTAATAGTACATATTTATGCCTCATGCTCAAATCTGCTGTTGCACCTTCCTTCCTTCCTTCCTTCCTTTCTTTCTTTCTTTTCTTTCCTTCCTTCCTTCTTTCTTTTCTTGTATTTGTTTCCTCCCCTACCCTTCTGTAGCAAAAAGAGAATGTAATTAAAGAAGGATAAAATCAATTTAGCTTTATACTGCTTCACAGCAAAATCTTGCATTAGAGTGAGTTATCGTGTCATCTGTGCATTTACAGAAAATCAAAAGATGAGGGTTTTTTGCTTTAGTTTTTTTTTTTCCAAATCTATTAAATTAAACAGCAAGAAAATTAATTTACTGTATCGAGTTCCTCTATTTAGGCTGATTGTTTAACTATACATTAAGCTTTTGCAAAAGAGATTGTGCAGAGATGACCAAATTCGCCTTTTCATGTTTTCCTCTGAGTTAGAGCGTGAATCACAACTGAAGGCAACATTTCTTGTAATCACAGTCTTGGTTTTTTTCTTTGATGATTTTAGGTGGCAAAGTGAAAAGTGCCCAAACTGAGGCCTGACTTTTTGGAAAGCATCAGTGTTCTGCTCAATCTGGAGTAATGGATGTAAAGGACCGGCGACACCGCTCTTTGACCAGAGGACGGTGTGGCAAAGAGTGTCGCTACACG
>NW_007728679.1:185373-186651 GCF_000696425.1 Galeopterus variegatus | reverse complement strand
TTTTTTCCAAATCTATTAAATTAAACAGCAAGAAAATTAATTTACTGTATCGAGTTCCTCTATTTAGGCTGATTGTTTAACTATACATTAAGCTTTTGCAAAAGAGATTGTGCAGAGATGACCAAATTCGCCTTTTCATGTTTTCCTCTGAGTTAGAGCGTGAATCACAACTGAAGGCAACATTTCTTGTAATCACAGTCTTGGTTTTTTTCTTTGATGATTTTAGGTGGCAAAGTGAAAAGTGCCAAAACTGAGGCCTGACTTTTTGGAAAGCATCAGTGTTCTGCTCAATCTGGAGTAATGGATGTAAAGGACCGGCGACACCGCTCTTTGACCAGAGGACGGTGTGGCAAAGAGTGTCGCTACACGAGCTCCTCCCTGGACAGCGAAGACTGCCGCGTGCCCACGCAGAAGTCCTACAGCTCCAGTGAGACTCTGAAGGCCTACGACCATGACAGCAGGATGCACTATGGAAACCGAGTCACAGACCTTGTTCACCGGGAGTCAGATGAGTTTCCTAGACAGGGTACGTAGAGCTGCCCCCACTGACTTGCTCCGAGCTGTGTCTCATTGACTTCCGCTGTTGCATCTCAATGACGGGTTGGTGAAAACTGAAAGCAAAGCATGCTGGCATGCAACTACCCCATTAGAGTTTAGCTTAAGAGAACAACTTCTGTTACCAGATCCCACTCTTATGGGTAATACAGAAGTGATTCTTTGATCCTGGACACTAAATTCAACAATTTTATGTTTGCTTTTGGAGACCTGCCATGGTGGCTTTTGACAGATATAACACAGAGCAGACCCTTGACTCCATAACGGGTATTTGTGATGCCATAGTATGAGATTATCTGTGGTTTTTAAACTATTCTCCTTGAAGCCCACTACAAGCCTTCAAGCGCTCAAATTTCTCCTGCTTTACATATTGGGCTTCTCCGTCAGATGCTCTTTGAACAAATGGTGTATATTGGTTAAAACATATTTAAAACCTCTCTGTATAATAATGTATAATTTCTCCCCCACCAAAGTGAGGTACTAAATCTGAGTTATACTTTTTTCTTTTTGTGTTTAAGAGCATTGGTGGACACGTGTATGCTATTACCCAATTTCACTGATATAATTCTCCCTCCTACTTTTGCTGAACCTTAATTTTCTTATAGTATTTTGACTTCTTTTGGAAGGAGATTATTTTTCTCCCAGGCACTAACAGTTGGCATTCTCTTCATGTCCGATATCCATGAAGAATTCTGTTTACACTTGCCCAGGGTTGTTGTGAAC
>NW_007728679.1:167324-184360 GCF_000696425.1 Galeopterus variegatus | reverse complement strand
TATTCCAGAGTTTGTTCTAAAAAAACATGTTCTCATATATTCCCCCTTTAGCCTAGTTCCACCTTTTGTATTTAACAGAATACTGGAAAAATCAACAGAGAAACAACTAAAATTGTGTTTCTGTTGTGACTGTAGACCCTTACAAGATATAATTTTTATTTAATTTTTGTTCCTATTTTCTGAATTATCTTTGTGTAAATGAGACACAGGCTGATCCTCCTCCATGAGAAAACAGGGGCAGGGACTGTTTGAAAATTTCTCTGGATCAAATACCTGTGATGTGTGAGCAACTTCAACAAGAGTTTGACTTCCTTAAGTTCTCACCTGACCCCAGATTACAGGTAGTGTGAATTGGAGGGGAAAATAGGAAAAATCATGGCTTAAGTAATTAGGAGAGTGCTTAAGTTCCCATTATGAAAAAATTAGGACACCTACCTGTTGTTTCCAAGAGCATCTTTAACACAGGACTTAAATGTTTTGAAAGGTGGTGTACGTCAAAAGTGGTTGAAAGCCTTTCATTTTCTGCTGTAGTTTTTGTTTCATTTTCGGTGTTGCTGCATATGTTTTAGTTTCTGGTGATTCTGTGCTGAAATGTGCTCTCTTCTTCCTGAGTCTCATTAAAGGTGCATCCTGGCTTCTGGATCATTGTGCACTGAGCTGAGGATTCCGGATTATTGTTGAATTGTGGATTGGCCTGTTACCTACTCCCTTATCAATATTTACATAAAACAAAACCAAGTGCTGGGATTTTATTTTCAAGTATACCTTTATTCTTCCTGTTTAATCTTGTTTCCTTCCATTGATAATAATGGAAGTTGCTTGGCCATATCAAACTCATAGCTCCGCAATTAACAATTCACACATGCCGTGTGTTGTTATTGAGCCCATATTTGTTTGTGTAATGTGTTTGCATGAATTAAAAACTGTGCAGGCCAAAAGTAGAAATGAAAAGGCATGGGAAAGTATTTGCATATGCAAGTGCGATTCCTTCTGAAGACATCTATGAATTTATGCATGAAAATGTAGTCAGAGTCTGAGTGGATCTACTTTGATGGGTTCTAAAATTGAACTCTGCAGGAAGTAAATAAGCACATATTTAAGGAGAGGAGGAACAGGAGATACAATCTGGCAAGCAGCACGTTCAACTTGAAACTTAACCACCACAGAGAGGGTTAAAATAAATTTTACACTCAGTAATAACAATAATTTTTTTAAATGTCACACATTTCCCATTTTATTTTCTTATTCATGAAATCAAAGAGCGGGATCATGTCAGTACTTATTAGCCTAGAGGTACATTAGCAAGGATCATAGTGGGATCATCTCCTGCAGTATTCTTATTTAAAACCAAAGACACTGATCATAAAACAAACACCCTTCTTACATACAAGCAAGTTTGGCAAACATAGTTGTATGACTCTCCAGATGCTCAGAGTGCAAAAGAATTGCCAGTAAAAGTGATGTGGGGCTCAGAGTCAGACCTTGTCTGGTTCCCCCAGCTGGCCTGCTGAAGTATCAAATGTGAGAAACTATTTCCCAGCAGGAGAAATGGGACAGGTGTTCCCAAGAGAAGCTTACGGAAGCTCCCGTCAAATGGTACTGTCTTTGCTTGCTTTCAACACAGAGTCCACCTCTGCCTTCTTTATATGTGGCTTCTCCTCCTAAGTAGAGACTATGCAAATTACCTGTCTAGCCTCTATTATGCTGGATCCTCCTGGTGTGAAAGGAGAAAATTGCTGACCTTAGGTCTGTGACCACTGGAGTAATTAGCAATTAGTAAATGACTAATCCTGCACTAAAGAGCAGCCTAGTGGTCCGTGAGTTAATGCACCTGACAAAAGTGAGCAGTGGTCTGATCCCTAGTCAGACCCAGCCCCAGTCCAACCTGTGAAATAGATGCCACTTGGAATAATGAAGGTCGGCTGAGTTCCCAGGCAGGTTGTACAAGCTTGTTTTTTCAGACCCTGAAGTTAGGGTGTAGAGTTGTGTGATATACAAGACATTCTCCTGCGGCTTGGAAGCCTAAAGGTAGGCTTTTGCATGTTTATGTGCCTGTAACTCTGGTCTGCATTCTGTGCTTCACCAGGCTTAGTACATGATTTTCAGATGCATTAAACAACAATAATA
Source organism: Galeopterus variegatus (assembly GCF_000696425.1). Lineage (NCBI taxonomy): Eukaryota > Metazoa > Chordata > Mammalia > Dermoptera > Cynocephalidae > Galeopterus > Galeopterus variegatus. The sequence continues at coordinate 182,233 of NW_007728679.1, read as the reverse complement.
ATAATTACAAAAGCATAATGACTAATATGTGTTGAGTACTGTATATGTGCCAGGTGCCGATTAAGCATTTTGCTTGTATTAATTCAGTTAATACTCACAACAATATTGTGAGGTGGGTTACTATTATTACTCCACTTTTTACAGATTAGGAAACTGAGTCATGGAGAGATTAAACAAATCATCCAAGGCCAAAAATATAGGAAAATGTGAAGACAGATTTCAAACCTAGGGAGCCGGATTAAAGAGCTGTGTTTTAAATCAATGCGTGATCACCTCCCATTAAATAAGAAAACAAACAAAAATCATTAAGCCCTTAGTCAAAGGCTGGGAAGAGTCTATGAAATTCACTTTATAAGCCTTATAAGGATCAACGCCTTTAAATCTTTCTTAATAATATGTGAAGTATAGTCACTAACATCGACTGAATTTGCGCTCCCACCAGCCCCCAGCACTGGTGATCTTATTCCTGCTCTGTCCATTCCCTTCTATTTCCACAAACTTCCCAGATTCCCTGGAAGCACTCCTTCCTACAATGCCTCTCCACCAACCAGCACCATAGGAGAAAGTTTCCACTGTAGGGATGTGTGCCAGGCTGTCAGCACTGACTCTCTGCCCTCCTTTACTGTCGTCACCTTTTTGCACAAACTCTTAACCTGGAACACTAACCAAGAAAGGTGTCACTATCTAAATGATATTGCTCAGGTAAGCAGAACTGACTGGTTTCTGTGCTAGCCAAGGCCCAGTGGGCCAGAGAGTGCAGCCAGGCTTCTTATTCCTCAAAAAGCCCTTCTTTCCAGTTGGTAGTTCAAGTCTCTTGAGAGGGGGCCAAGATTGAATTCTTTCTCTGTATCTCAGGCTGGCTGTGTGGGTCAAGGTAGAAGAAAAAATTGGGGGAAGATTGGATTTTTGAAAGTACGCTTACATCAGTTTTCTCAATCAGCTCTAGCAAAGAAATAAATTTCACCACCTCTTTGATGCGCTTTTAAAAATTCATAAACAAACATTTTAGACAAGGTTTGGTTTTGATACTTTATACACTAATTTTTGTTTCTGTGATCTTTAAAGTAATTTGGGCAAAAAAAAAAAGTAATTTGGGCAATAAATTTGGCTCTGTGTAATTTGGCGTTGCATAAATTTGACCCATGTTAATGAGCTGAAACCTCATGAAGCACTAGTAAGCTAGTGTGTTACCTCTATTGATTCAATTTAGGAATATAATAATTGTTGAAATACTTAGGAATTCATAAGCATTTTATTCTATATCATTGTCTTAAAATGGTTATTTCTCCACTATACCCAAACATCAGTGATAAAGGTTATCTTTTGAAAACCCTAGCACTTTAATTTACCTACAAAGATGAACTGTTACGTTTTAGTGCAGTTCAAGAGTTTGGTCAATACATGGAAGGCTGAAATGTACTTAAGACTGCTTCCAATTTATTCTTCTACCTGTAAAGAGGACTTCTTTTCATAACTCAACTGGGAATAACAAAATACCCCTTAATCTTTAGTTGTGTTGTTGCTTTTTAAAAAAAATCTTTAGAAAAAGAGAACCTACGGCCTTTCAATGCTATATGTTCTGTTATCTTGCTGGCTAACTTGAATCTTCATTGCTTTACATGGTAGGCATATGGTAGAAAAGTCAAGAATGCAGACCCGAAAGTTCAAACTTCATCTATATCCCAGGGCTGATGTGTACTGTTGATGTGACCTTGCTCAAATTCTAGAACACAGTCTACGTCTCATTTTCTGCATCTATAAAAGTTCCCACCATATGTAGTTATTGGGATCATTTCTTACAATTATACATTTGTCATGCTATGGACATTTTCTTTTAGTTGCTATGGACATTTTCTTTTAGTAAGTGCTGAATAAATGCTAGTGGTTATAATTATAATTATTGTCATTTTAATCCTATTGCCAGGAAAAGTGGAGATCACTTACTCTCCATCACTCCTAATATTCTGTGCAACAAAAATATTTTTTGCCATTGGATTGTTCCCCTGACTTAGAAAAATCCTGACATCTTCAAATCTGGAATTTCTCTTCCGGCTTGTTGGTAGAGTGTGTCTGACTTTCTATACACCATATCTTTTTCTCTCAAAGATGAACATAACTCACATATTATTTCCCTATTTTTAGAAAGGAATGTAAGATACCATCTAGCAACCAACACACTGTAAGAAAGTTGCTAGTCAGACAATTTTACAAGTAAAAAAAAAGAAATGGAAAAATTGCTCTATGGTAATGTAATTGGATGCAAATAATTTTTCTAGAGATGTGCATTTTATGGCATGCAAATAAATACATATTTTAAGAATGGGTTTAATTAAGAGAAAACTTAATCCATATAAACCCTGGGTGAAATTTAGCCCATTCTCGTCACTCTACATGTAATAATTTGGAGTCTCTGTCACTTCAAGAGTCAATCTTATCTGGATTTTCATTGTTGATATTCATTACCCACCTAAGAATATATCTATATTTTTCAGTAACTTTAGCCATTGAGCAGCAATCTTCATGTTTGCCCAATTATCCTCCAGTTAATTATCTATTGTCAATTCTGCATTCAACTTTGGGTCTAACTTTCTTTGAGTCTTTGAATTTTCATGCTCTTTTTCAGTGGTAATTCTTTAGAGTTTCATCCTAATCCTCTGCTCTTCCTTCTCCAAGGCACTTTCCTGAGAGCCCTCTTATTCATATGACTTCAACTCAGCAGTCGCTGTTTCTACCTCTCAAGACCCTTTCAGTTTGAGGTGATGGTATCCTAACTCCCGTTAGCTTCTGTGAAAACCTAATGTTTTGGCTGACATCGCTAGAGAATGTGGCAATACATATGGCCTTACACTTACTATCTATTATTTCTCTTTCTCTTTACTTGGCTTTCTTCTTCAGAGAGATCTATTTGAAGATGTCTGTTGATAACCACACTCTCATATTCTCCTCCCTTAGTAACAGTGTAGGAAAGAGTCTCTTTTATTTGTTTGTCTTTTTTGCTTTGCTTTTTGTGATCTTCAGCAGAACATTCTCAAAGAAGATTCAGATAGGCCTGGTATGGCCTAGATCTATCACTTTATGATATCAGTTGGCCATGTCTCAGACTTAGGCCTACCCTGTGCTAGGATAAAGCTTATGGTAAGTGCCTCCTAGACCTGATGGAATGAATTTCACGTAGGAAAAAAAGGATTCTGATATCAGAAGTAGATAAGGAATACCAAATGGCCTGATAACAAGGGCTCCCAACACTAGTGAGGTTGAAGTCTAAGACCTCCCTTGTGTAGTCTTTCCAAATTCCATGTCCATTTTCTTAATGGCTATTGGAATATTCTTTAGGTATTCAAGTAGTAAACTTAATTGTCTTTCCCCCAAAATCTGTTTCCATTTTTTTTATTTCCCAGCTTTTGGGAATGGTATCACAACCCTTGCATTTTTGGTAGAATCTTCCAAGATTTTGTATTTTTTCTTGATTCTTTGTATTGATGTTCACCAAGTCATGCCTGTTATTCCTGTTTCATTTATCTTATTTCCAAGTTTCTTATTCCATGGGAAGCTTCCAACATTTCAAAACTGGACAGCTGATTCACCGTTTAAATTGTTTTCTTTCAGAAGTCCTTCCCCTGGCATGTTTTACATATCATGGAATATTTTGAGTTTTTAAAACACTGCCCTGTTTTTGTCACTTCCCTCAAATTATTTGAAAAGTATTTTGGGGTTTTCTACAAGGCACCTGTAAGTTGTGGGACATAGTAAGAAATAAGGCAAACATGGTCCTTAATCTCATAAAATTTGGCAGTCTTAAAAAGGTAAGATACAAAAGATATATAACTAGATACTGCAAGATAAACACTATGAAAAATAAAATATTGGATAGGTTGGGGGAGGCATCTAACCCAGAATTGCACAGTACAGATAGCATCTTAGAAATTGTGACATCCTCGCATACACTTGAGTGATAAGGAGGGATTGACAAGAGAGTGTTCATGGAAAAGGTACAGCATATGCAAAGGTCCAGACGTGACAACACTTGGTTGTTGCAAGAATCTAAAAGAAGTTCTGGTTAACTGAAAGAGGAGTGGGGACAGATGAGCTACAGTTGTAGGTGAAGCCGGATCATGAAGGCATTTCAGAGACGTAATGCTGGGGTCAGTTTATGGAGTATATTACAGGGAGACAAAATGGTCAATGAAGTGAGTTAGGAGGTTGTGTCTTCATCTAAGCCAGCCAGCCTAGTGGCCTAAAATAGGATAATGGAAATGGTTTGAGAAATGCTGTTGGGAAACAAAGGTTGTTGCTTTTTAGGACTCTGTGAAAGTTGAGGCAGATGTATTGTTGCAAGACTCTTGGGCATTGACTGCTTTCTTTTCCTGCAAAAAGAATATTGCCTTTCTGATGCCGAGTTTACTTAAAGAACCAGGAAAGTTCAATGCCTGTAAATAATCCCTTAAGCGGAGGTATATAGATCATTAGTTCAAGTTCTTCTGAAATGGTGGACATAAAGCTGAGTATAAAAATGTAGTGCTGAAACAACAATTTGGACTTTTTTCCCTCAATCTTGTTGGGTTCCTGCCTATGCAAAGAGCAGCACCAACAACATAGTACCTAATATGGATTCCGGGCAAAGAGAAAATAGGAAAAAGTTTATGACGCAACTACCCCTCCTCTGTGAACCACAATACCATTGTTCATTCTCTATTATGGGCTAAATAAATCAGGGATTCATAGCAGGTGTGAGTTGTGGGTGTATATGAGTGTGTAAGTGTGTATTTGATTTATGCAAATTAGTAACTTCACTAGCAAATCTGAGGATGTTTAGAAGGCAGAGTTAATACTTTCTGACAACTGATGGGACAAGCAGGTTACGGGAGAAAAGAATTATCAAGGACATTGCATAAGTTTCTGGTTGTGGCAACTGACTAGATGTTAGTGCCAGTCACCAGGGTTTGAAACAGGAAATGTGCTGATTTATGGGTTAAGATGGTCTCTGTAACTGTGGACCTTTTGAATTTCATGTGTCCTTAGGCCATCCATGTGCAAATGTCTAATAGGCAGTTGGCTGTATGGTTTTAAAATTCTGGAGAGAGGCTTGAGCTGGATAAAAATTTAGGAATTGACAGCTAATAATTTCGTGGGACTTGGTATGATCATCCAGGAAAAAATGTACAAGGAAAAAAAAATAATAAAGATTACTCGTGAGAATACAGGTAATCAAGAAACAGGAAGAGGAAAAAGACCCTGCAAAGAGATTGGGGAAAAAACTTAGTTTCCTCTACATGCTCTACTCAGTCAGTTCAAACTGGATATATCATTTCAAGCACAGTGCTAGTTTTATTTCCCATCCAACTGCTCAGAGTTGTCCTCTGTCCCTAAATCAGAGGTCACGCAGTTAATGTACACAGGCCATATCTTGCCCCTAGATTTGTTTTGTCTTGCCTATAGACTGCTTTAGAAATTTTTAAATCAAGTGCCAGTTCAGTCACATTCCAGTTTACCACAGGCCCCATCTCTGTCTTTTGTCTATACCAGTCCTCTTTAGTCATGTATTTTATATGATAGGCCCCTGATGGCTATTGCAATTGCAAAAAATCTTCTTATGTCTATTTCTTCCTCATAGGACACCTCTCTGCCTATTCCAAACCTGTTCATCCCACAAAGCTGAACCTATGGACCACCTCTTTGGTGAAACTTTCTACCCTCTGAACTCCTGTAGCCCTTATTGGGCTGTTGTTGTTATTATTGTCTTTACGAATGACTCAGCATACACAGCACATGGATGCTGAGTCCTGTGAACAGGGAGATAAACAAAGCGCTCTGCAGTTTTGTTTTGTGACTCATGGATGCAAACTACAAGAGAATTCGTTCTTATTAGTGGCTTGTTTCCTGTTCTAATGAGAAGAATTTAAAACACAGTTTAGAAGAGGAGTCTGCTTAGAAAACGTGGATTGTGTGTCTGTTCAGCATGACAACACCAAATCCCACATGGTGAAACACCACTTGGAAATTTTCTGCAACATACCCTGACACTCACATATTGAACTACACTGATATTTGCTTTTTCTGAGTATTTGTGATGCAATAGTACGATAAGCTTTTCTAGGCTGGAGCCACATGTTGCAGTTGTGCCTTTGCAGGGACCTCCTCTGTCTGTTGTATGTGTAGGAGGTCTTTAGTGCAGATGTGTTCAGTGACACAATCTGACCTCAACCTTTAGAAAAACTGCACCATGAGAGATGAAGGAATCGCCAGTGTCTACCTAACCATGCCTTGTACTCTGGGTCCAGAATTGCTGCTGTCCTGCCCACTGATGAATCATCACACTGATATTATCAAAGGAGACATTACGTTTTCAATGTCATGTTTTACGTTTATAATTTAATTTTCAGCTCTGGCAATTCCAGAAGCATCCCTAGGGACACATGAAGAGGAGGGGGCTGGTGTGTCCCCGAAATGAATTCATGTTCATTTCTTGAGCATCTTAATTGGCATGCATATCTCACAAGCTCCCTCTCTCTCTGCTGCAGCCAAACTATCACACCACCAAGTTACTCAATATTCCTCCTGCACCGACTGCTTTCCTTTCCACTCAACCTCAAGTCAGATCTACTTTAGTAATAAATCTCTGCTGGGAGCCATCAGAACAAATACTGAGTGTGCACAAAGATATTAAAAATAAGTGCAACACAGACTTATTTAATAATGCCCAACAGCCTTTTATAACATTTGAAATATTTTACCAAAGTCACTATGAGCACTATATTTCATGTATTCTCGCCAAAGCAGAAAGATCTTTTCAGAAATGGAAAAAAACAAAAAATTCAGAGACAAAGTCAGATGGGCTCCATTGCGTTCTCAACTGAACCTGCTATTCTCCTTTCTTTTCTAGATCTTTTTCTTTGGCCAGAGACACAAAAATGTGAAGCCTCTCTTTGTTCACCCTGATTTATGAGTAGTCGGCACTGGGCAATTGCTGTCCCAGTGGGATGCATTTCATTTTAAAAATAGTTTGAAGCACCTTCTTTTAAATTCTCCCATGTCCACTGTCACCTTTACTGTGTAATACGTGTTTTTCAGTCTGTCCTTGTACAGTTAAGGACTGTTGCACGTAAGGGGAATTAAAGCACTGAATTTATTTGTAGCACTTTGAACCAAAATGTTGAATTTATTTGGAGAGTAATTCCAGTGGGTTGTTTGTTTCTGTGGCTCTATTTGCTGCAGCTGGAACACTGTTAGAAGGGAGGCATATTACTTAAATGTCCTAAAGAAAAAAAAAAAGAAAAGATCCAGTCGACTGCAAGATAAATATCCATGGACCAAACAAATCCTTCTCAAAATAATTGCAAATGCAGGTGACACCAACAGCCTTAAAAAGACACCTGTTTGCCTGACAGCCTTGGGTTCAAATTCTACTTAGTTTACAGTGGTGTTTCATTTATAATGCTTGCACTCTGACCCGCATTTATATGCATTGCAAAAGCTCTGCACAGAGATGACCCAGTTAACACCTTCTGCATCACAAACCTAGAGATTGAACAGCAGGGAGGCTATAGCAATTTGCTGAGTTGTCCTAGCTGAGCAGTGAGAGGACAGCCAATGTGGCCACAGTCCCTGCCATTTCTCTCTCTGGACCAGACTCTCCGGGGGAGTTTTGAAAACTCTGTGCCCAACCCCTGCCTGAGACTAATTAAATCACAATCTTTGGTGGGGAAGACTTGGGCATAAGTATTTTCTAAAAATATATTTTTATATAAATAAAATTTCTCAAGGGATTGGAGTATAAAAGGACACACTCTACAGAAAATAACTATTTCTTCAGTAACTGATAGCATTTCAAGTTTACAAGGCCTCATGCTTAGCATAAACTCAGAATCTCACTTTTCACTCAGAAGCCCATAACTCTAGTTTTAATAGAGCCTTCTAATTCTTAGAGGGTGGTGGAGTTTGGATGTGTTGTCCCCTCCGAAACTCATGTGGAAATTTGATCCCCAATGTGGCAATGTTGGAAACTGATTGAGTCATGGGGGCCGATCCCTCATGAATGGATTAATGCTCTCCCTGGGGGAGGGGGGAATAATGAGTGAGTTCTTGCTCTATTAGTTCCTGAGAGTGCTGGTTGTTTAAAAAGACCCTGGCACCTCTTCTCTCTCTCTTGCTTCCTCTCACCATGTGATCTGCTTATACCCGCTGGCTGCCACTTTCCGCCATGAGTAGAAGCAGCCTGAGGCCTGTGCCAGATGCAGCTGTCCCAGAATCGTAAGCCAAATACATCTCTGTTCTTTATAAATTACCCAGTCTCAGGTATTTCTGTTACAGCAATACAAACAGAACGGACTAATACAGAGGGCTTGGGTTAATAAATGCTTTGTAACAAGAACTCTTCGTATAGTGTTTCTACACCAGTAGGAGTGACGGTTTTCCAGTGTATTAGGTATTGCAAGTGCCTGCCCTCTTCATTCCTGAGTCAGAGAAGCAGGTGGGCGGATCCTTCTAGCACCCCAGCTTCTCATCTTACATTCCGTTGAACATTAGAAGTGAGAATTTAATTTGAGCGTCTGGCTTGGAATGTAGCACATAATCAATTAATTATATTAATTGATCTAACATCTTCAAAGTCAAAGTGGTAATGATGAATTTGGACCTCCCATTAGAAGAAACACAATCAAGTTATGTTTATGTTGAAAGGTGATGTCCGTGAGGAAAGGTAGTGTTAACAGTGGGTACCTACCTCTTTTTCAATGTGAATATGTATTAAGGCCAGAAATGGAGTGAAGAAAGGTGAAATGTCCTGTACTCATGGGTGGGGCAGCAGGAAAGATTAATGGATGAAGGAAGCCAGGATTTCAACTGTGTCGTGGTGGAGACTGCTCTGATTTGGAGGATGTATGTCAAGACAGTGCCTCTCAGGCCTGGCAGGTGGGTGCCACTGAAGCATTCAAGTCCAGTGTTGCTAAATCTGACTTCTCAAGAAAATTGAGAGATTTGGATTTTTTCATGAAATGTCCAGATTTTAAGCATTTTTGTAATGGTCATTTGTAGAGCAGATTAAGTAGGCTTTGCATGGCATCCTGGCCTCATTTCTTGCTCTGGGCTTTTCTGATAATGAGGTGCTAAATGCCCTTGAGGACCAGGACAATCAAGCTTATGCAACCCGGAAGTGCAGGGAGTTCTAGCTGTGAGACTCCCTGGACCAATGGGTTCAGAAGCCCAAAGACAAGAAGCGGATGCTAAATGCTTCTCCCCTTCATCCTGAGAAGCACAGCCTAAGGCTCCCAGGAGGTTCCAGCCCCATCATCATCAGGCACCTACAGCACTGGCTATAACTCATCCTTGTATTGGATTTCCCTCTGTTTCTGTCCCTGTCCCTCACTTTTGCTCCTTTGAATCAATTCCCAAACGTAAACTACTTGTTCACAAGCTTTTGTCTCAGCCTTGGCTTTCAGTGCAAATTGGGCTAAGACATTTGGTACCTAATTCTTTTTAAAAGTCACTGTGTAAGCCAAAAGAGGACTATCTATCTATAGGGCAGATGTGGCTCCTGATGCTGCCAGTGTAAGATTTCTCAGTTAGGAAATGGTAGATTTGAAAAGAAGGTACTGAGCTTGAGTTACAGACATGATTTGGTACTTACTAAATATTACAAGGTTTGTGATTTGTTTTTGATTTTGTTTTACATAACAAATTTGTGATTTTTGTTTGTTTATTTGGTTGGCTAATTTTTAAAAATTAATAAATTTTTCATTTCAGGATAGTTTTAGATTTACAAAAAATTTGCAAAAATATAGAGTACTCTGGTTGTTTCTTGTTGTTGCTGTTGTTTTTAGTATGTGTGAATTTTCTAGTCACATGCTTAGCAAACCTTATATTGTTTTTCCCTCTTGCAAGCCATCACATCAGATCTCAGAAAGTGCAGAACAGGAAGCTGTGAACATACCCTGTAAGTCTCTTGAGAGCAAAGACAGTGCCTTATTCATCTTTCCATTTCCCTTAGCACCAACTATAGTGTCATGCACATGGATATTAAATAAATATTTGTTGAACAGGGGATTCTCATCACACATTAGAATCTGGAGGCATCCTATTTAGTCCAAAGCTCTTCCCTGCATCCCCCCACCCACACCATACCCCCCTTCCTCCTCTACAAAGGGCAACCTTTTGCCCTGTGTTATTTCTGTTCTGATTGGGAAGGGATGCTGTAAGTCAAGGTTTTTCATTCAGGACTGGCTTTCCCAGACCTCCCACTCTCTCATGAACACTAAAGTGATCCCTGTTGCCAAACAAAGCTAGAGCTGTGCCTTGGCCACCCGGAATACCATGCTTTCTAGGACATACCTGTGCACTGCATGTTGCAATGTATTTTTAGCCAGACCTTGAGTGAAAGACAACGTGCATTTTCTTTCTTTCCTGGATCTTCTAAACACACGTTTTGCTTAGTTACTGGGTAGCTAACAAAAACAGTGGTAATAACACATGCTGTAATTTCAACCTCGGATCTCAGAACACCTTACAAGTTCTTTTTATTAACCCTTTTCAGGAAACCCTGATGGCTTGCATGAAAAGCCACAGATGATAGAATTAATATCTATGTGAACAACTTACCTCAATTTACATTTAAGGAGGATGATTAGTCATAGAACATTAAATTGTGTGGTAGCTTGATAATGGGAGCTACTTGCTTTTTGTCCTTAACAGAATTAGAGGGATCCGACATTCTTTGGCAGGGAGTCAACAGATTTTATAATGAGACTGGGTCAGGGACAGAATGAACAGAAGGCATCCTCTTGCATGGACTTTTTTTGTGTTATTTAAATGAAAACATTTTTCCTTAAGCACTTCATTGAGTGCCAGATATTCTTCAATCTATCAATTCCGACAGAATGAACAGAAGGCATCCTCTTGCATGGACTTTTTTTGTGTTATTTTAATGAAAACATTTTTCCTTAAGCACTTCATTGAGTGCCAGATATTCTTCAATCTATCAATTCAATATCACCCCCATTTTAAAAATGAAAAAAACTGAGGTACAGAGACCGCAGCTACTCAGAGCTAATGGGGACAGGGGAATTCATTAGAGGATTTTCAGCTGGATAGCAATGTAATATCATTTACATTATAAAAAAAGTGGCTGGCTTCTCAGTGGGGAACAGATGCAAAGGCAGGTAGAGAGGAATCAGGGACAGCAGGTAAAAGACATCAGGATTGCTTATGGGAAACAGTATCCTAAGTCCTAGGGGAGGTTTGGGAGTGTCTGATAGAAGTTGGGAGACTCAGAGTTCATTCATACACCGAAAGCAGTAAGCCCGCTCCTGTTGTATTGAATTTGGTAAAAGCTGCAGATATGAGCAATGGATGTTTTGTGGAAGACAATGAAGGCACATTTCAATCAGATCACAGCCCTTTTCCATAAGTCTAGCTTTCTGAAGCAGAACGGTGGGTCCAACCCTTTTGTGCTTTATCTCAAACAAGGTGGCCCCCACTGGCTTCCACTTCCTTGCATTTAACATGCAGTGAGTACTGGCTTTTTGCTCCTTTGTCATTCTTAGTGAACAATGATTCGTTCCTTGGCTTTTGAAAGGTGACTTAATTCAGGTGTATTGCAGACCCCCCCCCCTTTTTTTGTAAGAGGGAAGAATCTTTTTTAAGAAAAGACTAGAAAATCCTCTGTGGTGCACAGACCTACCCGTCTACGCATCCCTGGTTGCATGGACTATCACAGCTTCTTGTTCACAGGTGGCTTTCACAGATAGACACAGAGATGCAAGATAAGCCAAGTATTGAGGAAACAACAAAGAAGTGGATAAGACCTCGTCTTGAAAATCGGACATTTAACCACTCATTTAGCCTCCAGGCCAATTACTCTGAGAACAGTCTTTCTGGAGCTTTCTGTCATCATCATCTATTTTTCCAATTCTGCAACATGATAATACCCTTCTTCTCTTATCTAACAGAGCCAAAAAAATTGTAACAATACTGTTAACAGCTTAAATTTACTTAGGAATTATTATGTACCTCACTATACCCTATGAGATTGGTACATGAAAAGCCTGTGCTTAAGGACAACCAAGGTTTAGAAAGGTTAGTTACTTGACCAAGGACAGATAACTTGTACGTAAGAGGCAGAAAGAGAATTAAATCTAAGCGATCTGACTCCACAGGCTGCTGTTCACAGATGCTAGAAATTGTTTGTCAACTGACTATGTAACAGCCTACTTTCCTCAATGCTTGCCAGAGGGAAGAAATAAAATCCATATGTTGAGATGGTCTGGGCAGGCAGGCTGCTGGAAAGCAGAGTATCATTACAGCTATTAAGACGATGTAGAGGGTTATTTTGGTGCTGAGATCTGTGCAGCCAGATGGAAATCGTAGTTCAAGCTCAGTATTGTCAGACAGCAGAGGTTGTGGGCAAAGGGGAAAGAATGGGTGAGCGATTTTTGACTGTTTATCTCTAATGTGTGTGGCCAGTGTCACTCCCATCTCTGATGGCTGTGATTTATTCTATTATACTGTCAGGATTAAAACACCTTAGCAGGAGAAAAATAAAGGGAGGGATACAAATGCTGTGTCATTGATGTGACAGATGCTATTTCTCTGGAAACCATAGATGGTGAGGGTGTGGAAACTCTCTGAAAAATGCCGTGACCATAAAATATCAGAACTAAACAGACCCATAGGAACCATCTATTTCAAGCCACTCAACTGACAGATGAGGAAACTAAGACTCAGAGAGCTTATGTAGTGGCCAACATGACACAGCTCCTAAGTTTAGAGCTAGAACCCTGTTTCCCACCTCTCAGTTCAGTGTTCATCTAGCTACATCCCCTGCTGGGTAGGTCCATTCTCGAAATTCACAGAGTGAAGATTTACATTAACTAAAAAATCTGTTCATATTTTAGCAAGGGTAAAGAAAAGCAGGAAGCACAATTGGAAATTCTTCCTTTGCTCTCTACTATCCATGCAAGCACTATTTTAACACTGGAGCTGTGGTCCTTCACTCTTCTCACTGTTATCTTTTTTGACAGCTCCTTTCCTTTTTCTGAACAAAAGGAGACCCTTTACACTCCTGACCCTTGTTAAGTGATGTGGTGGGCCATACTCTGCCTGCTGCAGTTGCCGGTTCCTTGCTGTGTCCTCACCCATCCATACCCAGACCTCATCATCCCCATCTTTCTCTCTCTTCCTTGCTGTTTCCTATGTGAAAAGAGGAGGATCAGAGCAAGTCCAGGTTCTAGCCCTTCAAGAAACCCAGGCACCTGTCTCTCTACCTCATGACTTCTTCCTCACTTGCTCCCCTGCACAGATTTTCCAGCAACTCAGATTTTCTGAGTTCTTTAAAATCAGTAGAATAGCACAGAATTGGAACTAGGAAGATCTGCCTTTAAGCCTAAGCCCAACCATGGTGAGCCATGCAATGTCAGGCAAACCTTAAACAAGTCTTTCTGAACCAGAGTCCTCTTCTGTGTTATCTGTGTCCTAGCACCTAGACAAAGTATTATTCTGTGGGTGAAGTTTATTAATGACAAAATACTTTGTAAAGAGTGTTTATTACCACCAGATTGTTACTGTGGGTGAAATGCCTAAATTACTTTGTAAACTCCACAATTCTATTTGAAATTCACCACGTGCTCAGATAAGATCCAATGTTCACATCAATCTCCTGTGGGATATTCTGTCCCAGACCAGGAGACTGAGCCCACCAGCCCCAAAGCTATTAGGCCTTGTAGGTGCTAAAGAGAAGGAAACACTGTGTTTCCTTCTGACTACACTGAACATGAGAAAAGCTATTCTGTGTCCATCCAGAAATAGGGCGTGAGATTATGACGTATATATTTGGTCTTCTTCCATTTCCAAAGTCCTTGGAATCTCCAAAGGGATTAAGTGTCTTTTTGTATGCTCATGAGGTTACTGTTGGTTGACCCCTAGGTAGCTTCATGTTGGGGTCTGGTCATAGAAAGACCAAGGCAGAATTAGAGGTTGAGACCTTTAGCCCCAACCCCCAACCTCCAGGGAACAGAGAGGGTTTGAAGGTTGAGTTGATCACCAGTGGCCAATAATTTAATCAATCATACCTATGTAATGAAGCTTCCATAAAAACCCAAAAGAACTGGGCTCAAAGAGCTTCCAGACAGCTGAACACTTGGAGATTCCTGGAGGGTTGCATGCCCAAAGAGGACATGGGAGTTCTGCGCCCCTTCCCCCATACCTTGCCCTATGCATCTCTTCATCTGTATCCTTTGTAAAGTCCTTTGGGATAAACTGGTAAATGTAAGTAAAGTGTTTCCCTGAGTTTTGTGAGCCACTCTAGCAAACTAATCGAACCCAAGGAGGAGGTCCTGGTTTATAGCCAGTGGGTTGATAGCTGGTGGGTCAGAAGCTCAGTCAAAATAAGCTGGGGCTTGCAATCAGCATTGAAAGTGGGGCTCAGTTTTGTGGGACTAAGTCCTCAACCTGTGTGATCTGACATTGTTATATCTATATGTGGGAATTGAATCGGATGGAGGACATTCAGCTGATGTCCACTGCAGAATTAAACGCTTGCTGTAGGGAAAACCTCTCACATCTTTGGTCGCAGAAGTCTTCTGTGTTGATTGTTGTGTGAGAACAGAGGAAAAACTGTTTTTTCCATATGCAGGGTCAATGTCTTTCCAACTTTGCATTCTACTTAACTTGGCAGTGAAGCGACTCTGCTTATGGCCCAAATCTCACAAAATCCCTATGTAAATATGCCATCAGATTCCCCTGTAACTTTCACTCTCTAAGAGATGAAGTCTGCCAAAGGTTAGGATTGGAATTAGCACCACAGTGTCTTTATTTCTGTAGTTTCTAACCTGGAGATATACACACAAAAGATAATACCTTAAAAATGCATACCTTAAACATAAACAAAGAGAAGCCATGGTGGGGGTGGGGGTGGGGTGGGG
>NW_007728679.1:158831-165725 GCF_000696425.1 Galeopterus variegatus | reverse complement strand
CCCGGGCCGGTACAGGGGCAACACTGAGGGTTGCGATCCGTTGCCGGACACGGAAAAAGACAAAAAGACAAAAAAAATAAATAAAATAAAATAAAAATAAAAATAAAATTTAAATTCTACTTAAAAATTATATCCTAAATTTTTCAGCCACATATGTAACAATCTGTTCACATCACATTCTAAAATATATCATTTTGGGGCCGACCCTGTGGCTCACTCAGGAGAGTATGGTGCTGGGAGAGCCGAGGCCGCGGGTTTGGATCCTATATAGGGATGGCTGTTGCACTCACTGGCTGAGCGTGGTGCGGGCGACACCAAGCCAAGGGTTATGATCCCCTTACCGGTCGCTAAAAAACAAAACAAAAACAAAAACAAAAACAAAAACAATCATTTTGTTTTAATGATATTTTCTTAAACCAATTTTAAATTGCATAAATGTAGGGATTCTATGTCGTATTTCTCTGGAGCCCAATTAAGGGGGGAGAGGATGTAAGGTTATATGACTATCCCTCAAACTTTAGTTTCTTTGCAATGGCATCATAATTGCTAAATGCTATGAAATTTGGAATTGTAGCATAAGTATAGTTTTAGTTTATTTCACTTGATCATATGCATATATTATTATATACATATATATGTGCATAAATATATACATGTTATATAAATCACAACATAATATTGCACATATCCCATTCAAAGAGTTTGTGTATAGAGTCAAGTGATTTGACTGTTTGGTTGTGATATGTTTTAATCAGGTGATCATTAGAAAAATTAATAATGGAAAATCTTTTGGAAAATATTTATATGGATAGCAATCTTGTCTGCTATTTGTCTCCACTTGCCCTAGCTGTAAAGTATTGCTTAGAGTTTATCTCAAAAGGAACTCTTGCATTGTGGTTTAAAGCACACAGATGCCAAGAACAGAAAAAAATGGAGTCAAGAGAGAAAGACAGGACTTGCTGGATTTTTCTGTCTCATTTTCTGTGTGTCTGTGGGAAGCTTTCTACCTATACAACAAATCATCCCTAGGGAGGGCAGTGTCATGATATGAGAATGGAACAAGAAATAAAACGAGGTCTGATTCCCATGGGAAAAATAGATCTTATGTGAAAATTAATCTCAGTGTGTTACAACATTTGCTACATAAACCTGAACAAAAGAAAAAAGAAACTCACGAGAAAGAGAAATAAAACGAGGTCTGATTCCCATGGGAAAAATAGATCTTATGTGAAAATTAATCTTAGTGTGTTACAACATTTGCTACATAAACCTGAACAAAAGAAAAAAGAAACTCACGAGAAAGATGTTTTTCTCTCTGAAGTTATCTTTCATAACCATCTGTTTTGTTTTGTGTGACACAGCCCAAATGATTCAGTCTAAACTGTAATGTTCTAAGAGGCTTCAGCAGCTGAGTACCCAGCACATGTCCTTGCCTTGGCGAGGCAGAGTCAAGCTCTGTCCTCTTGAAGCTTTAACCCTTACTCTTGACTCCATTTTTTTTCTTTTCTGGACATGTGTGTGCTTCGGACCATGATGCAAGAGTTCCTTTTGAGTTAAACTCTAAGCAATACTTCCCAGCTAGGGCAAGCAGAATCCAATGATACAGCAGATGTCTAAATGGCCTACGGTATTTATTATTAAGCCTGTGACATTAACATATTTCATAACCTTGGCAAGTCACTCACCCTCTTTAAGCCTCAGTTTTCTCATCTAAATTCAGGCCAAAAAAGGCATAAATGATTTTTAAGACCCCTCTCACTCTATCTCTGCTTCTATATAGACTCAGTCCCAGATCTTCAACTGACTTGGTAGGTCTTTGAATATATCTAGTCATTTTAAATTCCACATAATTAATATTATGGTATGGGAAATCTGGTGAGTGAGAACTGCAACTGTATATAAATATACAAATATAAGTAAATCTCATTTGGATTAAAGAATCTCCTGATGTCCCAAAAAGAAGTGTCCTCACTAATTCACTTATTTAATGGGCTGAGTTATTTTATGCTTTCCAAGATCTACCAGATTATGTCATCTCTCATCCCTGATCCAAGTGTGTTATATTTATAAATGTCGAATGACTGACATAGCCTCTCAGTTATTGCCTTAGAGTAGCAAATGGTGTTGTAAAGAGATTGGGCATTTTGGAAAAGATTTATATGGATATTAATTATACATATGTGGGCTCAGAAATCTCTTTCTTTAGGTTTTCATTTCTTGCATGCCTGAGGAATTGAATGTTTGTTCTCCTATTATGCTTATCAGTAAATTCTTAATTTTGTTAAAGAAAAAAAAATTCAGGGCAAGTGCTTACATTATCACCATCATCTGCTCAAAGCCTGAATTCCATTAAGTAGATTGTTAATAAAATGAGGAATGATATATCACAACTGCAGTGCTGTGTCTCCCAAAGTTAATGAAGAGTTATAATTTTCCAGATGACAAATTAAAAGGCTGTTAAAATGGTTGGTAAGACTGTCAACGGATTTAGCAACATTCCAATTAAAATAGGGCATTAAAGAGAATTAAAATCTTGAATTTGGAGAAATGAGAAAATATGTTTAATATGTGATTTAATATAGTTAGGAGCCCTGGAATCTTTACATAAGAGGAGATGGATGTCATCTTAAAGATACCATGACACATTTCAGAATAAGTAGGCTGTCACCATCCAATACAATTTCACAGACTTGGTCAATAATTTGCTCGCCTAAAACATTAAAATTATATATTTTAATTGTATAAACACTAAAGCAATAATAATAATTATTATTATTATATTTGAATAACACAATGTATTTTACTATTATGCATATGTAATGTGTGATATTAACATATTAATAGTATACACATTTATGTATCACTCATTCCTAACAAATCAACAGTGTTCATTTTTCCATTTTCATTGTAGCTCTCATTCATCTGGATACATTTTTACTTAGGATAATTATACTTTTGCATGAATTTTTTCAATTATTACTTCAGACTTATATATCCTCAATGTTTTCCTTTTTAATCACTGAATACCATTGATTGGATTGATGTGTTAAATTTTACTTAACCATTCCCTGGATGTTAAGTGATTAGGTCCCTACCATTTTTTACTACAATAAATAAGATTCAATAAACAATTCCATATATATTTAGAGTAAGTTCCTAGAAATGGGGTTAATGGATCAAAGAATATTAATACTTTTGTGGCTCTTTAAGCATTATCAAAATGCTTACTAATAGCTTATATCGTTGTACACCACCATCAGTAATTTAACTAGAATTGTGATTTAATTACAAGGTAGACAGCATTAGATTGCATCATTATTTTATAATTTTTGTAAAATTAATAGGTAAGATGGTACCATATGGTTGTCAACTTACTTTTAACCATTCTGCCTCAAGAATTTAACAGGTAATTAGATAACATGACCATTTTTCTGTATTAATTTGGCTTTCTATATTTTATTCTTTGACAAGTGGTAATATACAAGGTGGGCCACATATGATATCATATTTTTTTAGCAGATTTTTTAGATATTCACAGAACTGAGGTTAAGTTTAGCTCAAACAAAAGTACCTGTGGAATGAGTAGGCTTCTGTGGCCAGAAGTAGGATTTAATATAGTAAGGTAGGAAGTGTTTAGCGAAGAGTCACCAACAGGCATAATGAAGATGATTTTTTTTTCAAGTGGACTAAACTTAAAAATTGTTCCTTCCTATGAGTATTTCAGGAGCTATAAAATCTCTCCTATTCCTAAAGCAAAAGTAAGGGAGAAACAGAGGGACAGAACACTCTAACGAATAGAATGAAGAGCTTTAGTGGATGGGCTACCTCTGGGTGTCTGGCAATTGGCATGCTACAGAATACAAGCAGTGGGGTAAACAAGCCTTTTTATGTTTCCCACCTTTGTTAGGTGAAAGAGAAAATTAGGAACAACAGTAGCTAGAGCTGTAGAAGTCCACTTTGTGACATAGAGACCTTGTATTCAAAGTCTCTGTTTGCATTTGACTGTCCTTGCCTGGAACACGTCTGTGAGCATGACTCCCTCCCTTGCTTTGTTCGGGTCTCACTCAAACGTTCTCTCCCTGCCTACTCTCTATAAAAGCTCTAGGTATGTCACTTGCCTTTTACTCTCTATTCTCCTTACCATGCTTTATGCTTCATGATCTGACATTTGCTTATTTGCTTATTTTACTTACTTGTCTATAAACTGCAAGAATGCAATCTCCATAAGGGCAGAAACATTTTGTATCTATTTTGCTCACTACTGTATCCTTGAGGCCTGATCAAACAATGCCTGACTTGTGGTAGGTGCTTCATAAATATTTGTCGAGTGAAGGAATGGACGAATGAATTGTGGAAAATCACAGATGGAGAAATTTCCCAAACTGTGAATGATATATCCAACATGATACAAATAAATGCCTATTCGGTGTAGCATTGTACCCAAGGAAATGCAACATTGGGACCAAGACAGATGATGCTGATGCAAGGAAACCAATAAAATGGAAGATGAGATTGGATCTGGAATGAATCCTTCCTTGTAGTCACGTCTGTCTAAGTGTTTCTTCATTTCTTTCTGAGGAGAAAATCGAAGGTAGATTCCAGAAGCTTACTGTATGTATATTATTTTCAGTTAGGTGTAAGTGTACATACATATTCACATATACATGTGTGTATATCTATGAATACACATGGGAAAAATATGCATACACACACCAACATGTGTGTATGTTTGTATGTGTGTAATGTTAAATTTATCAGCACCACACTCTCCCAAGTGAGCCATGGGCTGGCCCCCATTAAATTTAGTAACCTCTGTAGAGGATATCCTATTGAGTAGAGTCAGTTAATCTCAACTAATATTTTTCTGCCTTTTTAAAGCCTGTTAAGAATTTCTTGAGATATTGCAGTGAACAAAAGCCTGGAACAAATGAATTTCAATTGATAATTACACTTAGAATTCTGGTGCTCATATTGTCTAGACCAGAGGTAAGGCATTTTTGTAAAGAGTTGTAGTTTATTATGTCCGACATGCTTCTCTGAGTGTTGCAGAAAAATGAGTGCACAGTCCGTGGCACCCCAGCCGTCTTCTGCACACCCCTCAATACAAATGTCTTCTTGTGTCTCAGTCCTCTTTTCATCATCTCTTCATCACTTTTCAGCCTTTTTAAAAATCACACGGATGACGTATCATTAACCCTTGGTTTTCATCCCATCTACCATTCCCCTAAACCAGTAGACTTCCTTAACTTAAAATGGCTCTGGTTATCAAAGACAGAGAATCCACTTCCTCTCAGCAATCAATAATGCAGCTAGAAAGGATCCTTTCAGTAGGCACATGACTCTTATTCAAGCAATGGCTTTTGGTGTTTTGCCTTTGAAATCAATTGATTTTATTTTTATATTTAATTCTTATCCATTTTTTAAAACTTTCTTCTCTATATACTAAATCAAATCAGCACTAAACCGTCTCTGTGGTGGTTATATATCTCAGCTCTTTTATCCTTCCAGAGAATTGAGAAACATAATACTAGAAGGAACCAGGAAAAAACCAACTTATCAAACCTACAGTCAATCACTAAGAGAATTCAGCTCTTTTGCCATCTACCCTTCTCCCAGAAAATGGATCCCTGAGCATCCGTTACTACTTTTGTGTGTTGTGCTCAACGGAAATTTTCCATATCTCCATCTCTGCGACTCTGCTGTCAAGGGCAATCTCTTAGGCATTGCCTGCCATTGTGATTATTGCCAATATCACTGAATTAAGGTAATCAGGCCACATTCATAGCATGCACTTGGAGCAGAAGCTGAAACCACAGGTAAAATTGAAATGCCCGGTAATGGCCATTTCAGTGTCAGTTTCCTGTTCTTTTCCTAAAGTGCATTTGCTTTTGCTTTTCCTCCTTGCCTGCTGAGATCATTGTGTAGGTGTGAGTGTCTGAGGGCTCAGGTTGATAAGTTGCAAAGGGAAAGGGGGGAGGAAGGCCACACAGCTTGAATAAATAAATGCATAAAAATATATGGTGCTCTAGCATGCCCTACTGCCATGTCTCCATCACTACACAAGGAAGTCCTCATATATTAACTTCAGCATCAGAATTCTGAAGGCAGGGAAGCAAATGTAGCAGCTGTGGGAGCTCCCTAAAGTGGAACTGGGCATGACATTCTCAATTCTTAAATTGCAAACCCCACAGTTCAGTAGGTTGTAGCAACACAGAATGCAGAAGGTGTGTTCCTTTGGATTGTCAGTGTAGTTCTACAGTATATATAAATGGCTTCAGTTGGTTCCCGTTGGCTCTGTCACTGCCTTTTAACACCAGTGTGTCGGTAATGCCATGTTGCTGCACCAATCATGAGTTGGTAATGGGGCTCAAAAGCAAATACCTTGGGAACATTTGAAATTAACCATTTCAGAATACAGGAGTCTTTTAAATGTGTTTTTACCTTAGAGAAATGAAATGCCTGGTGCACTAGATACGTTAGGTTACCACAATAACTTGGATTCACTTAACGTATGTTATGGAATTGAAGAACAGACAAAATTGTTCATTCTTTTTTTTTTTTATAAACACAAATGCATGTTTTCCCCCCAGGGTATGAATAAAACAAGATAAGTGCACACTATAACCACCTCAGTGATAAACCATCTTCTTTTCATCTGTAAATATCAGATAATAGAGTCAAAGTAAATATAAGGCTGTAACTAACTTTAAAGATTTCGTTGATGCAGAATCAGAATAGGGCCTAACTACTTTTTCAGTGACGGCTGAGTCAAAAAGAATAGTTTCCCTTTAGAAATCATGTTTAGAGGCTTCTCATTTCCAGGAGCATCTGCCTTCTTTTCCAAGACCCAGCCTCACTGGCCAGTTGAAGAATTAGGTCCCTGGTCATTTGTCA
>NW_007728679.1:150023-158821 GCF_000696425.1 Galeopterus variegatus | reverse complement strand
GTATCCCCAGTGGCTTTGAGACTCAAAGCTAACAAATGGGTTTTGTGCATGCGAGATGTTAGAGAGTATTTTTTTTTTTGAATTTTATAAATTACATTTTTTGAGACTGTCAGCTTAAAGTTGTCTTCCATTAAGTTGAGGGAAAGGAGAGCAAAGGGAGACTAGATTAAATAATATTTTCTTAGCAGAATGATTTGTTATGTCTTGCAAAGGCAACTTGTTACTTGAGGATATCTTGCATGGGAAATTAAGAGATTTTAAAAATACCTGCGCAGATCTATATATAATTGGCTAATTTATAATGATAGTTTTACTTCACAGTGAAAGAAATTTAAGATCAAGCACATTTGGGGGGGACAGGCAGAATTTTGTTTCACTGTTGTGGAATGTATGTAGAATATATGTAAAATATACTGTATGTGGTGAATGCTATAATTAAGAATCAGATGTCCTAATTCTGCTTTTTAGTTTTATGACCTTGGACAAGTTAATATATTTCTCTAAATTTCAGGGGGGAGGGGATGTTGTTGTTGTTGTTTGTTTTAAATGAAGGTTATACTATTTTATTTTGGCTTGTTGTGTGTGTTAAATGACAAAATCCATGTAAAGGCACTTAAGTTGCCTGGCATTTAGAAGTCCTCAGACAGCATTAGCAATGATCATTATCATGTTAATTACATTTACCCATACAATCTAGGAAAACCATAACAGGAAAACCAAAAGCCAACTCTATTTACCATCTGCATTTTTTAAAGGCCTTTCAGAATCTTACTGTGAAAATGATTTGGAATCACAGATGGTTAATGCTAGAATGAAAATAAGATTTAGTCTAACCTTCTTCCTTTTACAGTTGAAGGAAAAAACACCCAGGGAAGTCTAGGAAGTAACTTTTCCAATAACATGCATCTATTTGAAGGAAAACATCATGACAGAGTGCTAAGTTTTCTCCATTCTAGTGTGATTTCTGCTACATCACATGGCTCTCAGATGTATCAACTTAAAAATTACCTGGACTTTTTGTGTTTGAAAATAGAATGACTTTATTATCAACCTCACTTTATATGCAAACCTACCTAGAACCTAATAAGTAGCTGGAATCAAGGGACAAGTTAGTACACGTGATACAACCAGTTGTAATAAGCAAGGTCACTACCACGTTAAACACTGTGTGCAACCGATCTTTGACCATTAATTCTGCCAATACTTATTAAACCTCTGGTGTATGTCAGACACTCTGCTAGCAGTAAGGATAGTTAATATGTGTTGAACACTTATGACACTTCAGGCCACAGGCTAAGAACTTTGCTTGCCTAATCCAATTTGATTCTAACAGAAACTTTATGAAATAAGCACTACTATTAGTCCCATTTTATGATGTGAAGAAAAATTAAAATCAAGTAAGATACATGTTCACAGGTGACCTGCTGAATTCCTGCCTTAAAGCAAAAACAGTGTTTGTCTTCTGGCACATAGTTGATGCTCAACAAAAAATTCATTTAATGGATAGGCAGATAGTCTAACGGAGATGAAATATGTATGAAAAAATTAATGTGATGAAACTGTTCTAGTCAGTACATAAAACAACACACTGAGATATAGTTAGGGCTCAAAAGAGGAAATGTGCTTATTCAGGAAAGACCTGAATAGATAGATTGTTAAAGATGCAGGTAAATCCTGACTTGAAAGACATCTCAGGTTCTTGTCTTCTCTTTTGATGGACACAGAAGCAGAGAGCATTTAGGGCCTAGCCATACTGAAGTGCTACAGTTTAAAGTTTTGTCCACTTTAAAACTCATGTTGAAATTTAATTGCCGTGGTAACAGTATTAAGAGGTGAGACCTTAAAGAGGTCATTAGGCCATGAGGGCTCCACCCTCATGGGTGGGATTAGTACTATTATAAAAGGATAAGTTTGGTCTCCTCTTGCTCACTTGCCTTTGTGCCTTCCGCCATGTGACTGCAGCAAAAAGGCCCTCACCAGGTGCTGACACCTTGATATTGGACTTAACAGCCTCCAGAACTGTAAGCCAATAAATTTCTGTTTATTATTAATTACCTGGTCTCAGGTATTTGTTATAGTTGCACAAAACAGACTAAGATGAGAAGCAACTTTTTTTTTCAGTGATTATTTGGATCTTCAAGTATCTTTTTGATTTTTAAAGATGTCTCTTTCTATAAGGATGAAAAAAACTTGGATCATACCTGCAGTGATGATTCGCTATTTTGCTGTTTCAACTTTCTTCCTTAGGATAAAGAGCACCTACCTTCTGAGCATGTAGGGCCCCTGAAATAAATACTGGATTTTCAAATGACCTTGCTTGCAAGCAAGAAGGGACTGGGAAATTGCTAAGTCAAAAATATTTTTTTAAAAAAAATTGATGGTCTTCATTGGAAATTTTATTACAGTTCTAGCTGTGATGGATATTCACAAAGTGAAGTAATTTTAATCCAAGAGTAAGATGCAAACTCAGGTATTTGGCCAGTGTATCAAAACAGGCAAAGAAAAAAATAGGACATTTTGGAGACGTTCAGGCCAGGATGAGAAGGAAATGGGTGTCACTTTTGAAGCTTCTCTCTCTTCTGCCTGCTTTTCCCTTTCCTATCTGGAAGCTGCAATCAGTGATTTTAAACTTAATTTTATGTGCAGTGGAAATATTTCCCCCCCTCTGCAGACATGAACCTTGCAGGATTTATCACCAGCTCCTAGGGTAAGAAACTTTTTTGTCACGAATTTGTCTGCTCTAACTTTCTTTGACTTTAGTTCCTCATCCAACAGCTTGTTTCCAGGCCAGTGGTTTGCCGGCTGCTGAGGTACAGGGAAGAAAGGCAGCGTAGGCTAGGATGGCCAGATTACTGTTATCCGTGCTGCTTTGCGCTGTGCTTTCTTTGTATTTGACCTCTAGGTAACTCCCCCCTGCTCAGCCTTTTCTTAGCTTGTTTGTTTCTCCTTAATATCTGCCTGGACTTTGAATCTCTTGCCTTGCTGCCTTGGTTTTTATGTGTTCTTGACACTATTATTTGCTTGTTTATGATATTCATTTATTTAAGTGCTGAAAAATATTTGTTCAGAAAAAAAGCATCTGTCAAGGGCTCATTGAGTGTCTTATCTCAGCCTTCAGTGGATTTGGAGTCTCATCCTGTCCCTTTCAGTCACTCATACCACGGAGAGATAATCTCTGCATTTCTGTCTCTAGTAAACATCAGCAAAACACTCAAGCTCTAGATTCCAGCAGATCACATTCAAATTCCACTGCATTGCGCCATGATTGTGTGACCTCAGGTATGCAACTTCTCTCTACTTTTCACTCATTTGCAAAATGTGGATAATATTTCCTTCTTCTGTAGGATCGTGAAGATTAAATGACATGGCTCCTATATCCGATGTTTAGCCCAGTGCTCAAAAAAAATTTAATTCTCTTTTTCCTCCCCATTCTTCCTTTAAGGTGAGAATAAAACATCACTATCCAAAAGAAAAACAGGAGGAAATCAAGGATTAAGTGATTAAAGCTGGAATTTTTCTTTTATGTATTTAGCCAGTAGGTTATTCAAGGTACTTCACAAATTGTTGAGAGAACCATTAAACACCATTAGTAGGTCATTGGACACTGACTTCAAAACTATAGTCTTTAAAACCCAGCCAAATAGGGAAATCATCTTAATAGCTCCGATCGCTTTGATTTGGGCCGTAAGGCCATAGTGACAGATGCACTAAGCATCTCATAAATACCAGGGTATTTCCTTTAGCGATTATAATTTGCAGAATAAAAATGGTTATGTGTTATTATGAATGTAAAACTGTAGCAGGAGCATTGTGACCAAGTGGCCCTGCATCTTTAACCACCTTGTTGAGCATTTTTTATTTGTTCTGGTCTCATCTAAATGACCCTCACATTGTAAAGTGCCTGATATTTGGTCTTTTTCTCCTTCAAATCCAGAAAGGAGGATTTCTATTAGTACAGTGTGTAGAGCTAGACAGAACTTTTGAGACTGTCTAGTCTTTTAAAAGTCCTTTAACTATGAAATGTATGATTCTAGCTCAGTCTTCTGAATGGAGACATAAACAGATTTAGAGCAGTGAACTTAATTGGCCTGGCTAAGTGGACAGTAAGCAGCTGATCAGAATTTGAACTCATCTTCCTAATTAACCTAGGTTGGACTGAAAAATAAACACTTTGTCTTTGTTTTATAGATAAGAATGTGTGTGTGTGTGTGTGGTGTATATATATGTATATAATATATGTATGTACATGTGTATGTGTGTGTGTGTGTGTGTGTGTGTGTGTGTGTGTGTTTATATATTTCCCTCCCTGAAAAAA
Source organism: Galeopterus variegatus (assembly GCF_000696425.1). NCBI lineage: Eukaryota > Metazoa > Chordata > Mammalia > Dermoptera > Cynocephalidae > Galeopterus > Galeopterus variegatus. Next base: position 154,506 of record NW_007728679.1, on the reverse strand, counting down.
GTAAGTACTGAGATGCTGAAACCTCTCTGGAAATGGAACACTTCCACAACTTTTTTTTTTCTAAGTGCAATCAGCTTTTTACTCACTAATTATGTGTTCATTTTTTTAAACTTAAACAATTCAGAAGAGTATAAAGAAAGGCAAAATTGCCTGAATTTCCAGAAATAACATCTGTAAATTTTTTATAAATATTATCTTGATATAATTCAAATTTCATAAACGCACACATAAATCTGGAGAATAATCAATGTTTGGTTGTTCTTACTACCAGGATTTACATTCTAACCAAGAATATGGCACAGAACAATAATAGTTCTGAAAGTATGGTTCAGAGACAGCAGCGTCAACATCACATGTGGACCTGAGAGAAATACAGTAGGTCAGGCCCTACCCAAGACTGACTGAATCAGAAACTCTGGAGGCAGAGCCTAGTGATCTGAATTTTAACAAGCTCACTAGACAATTCTGATGTAAGATCAAGTTGGAGAACCTTTGGCATAATGTATAGTCTGAAAGATCTGCGTTTAAATTCATTTTAGTCATGTGCCTCATTGGATTGTGACTTTGAGTGAGTCATCTACCTGTGAGCCCTGGGTTTCTCATGGTTAAGTGAAGGTAATATTTACCTTGAAGCATTGTTGTGGAGATCAGAGATAAATTATGTGAAGCATTAAATATAGTGAATAGCCAATTGTAGGTGCTCAACTGATAATAATAGTCATTATATGAGGCCATCATAGCTTTCACCAGCAGTTCAGTCACACAACTCATTTTTGAGAGATACAGTAGCATGCACTCTAGGAGAGAAGAACACTGTTAATATTTAAAATCTGCAAATAGCATTGCAGCCAGAGAAACAAGATCTATATTTCAGACTTTATACTCCCAGAAACAACAGAAGGTTCTTCATTGCCAATTAAGTCTGCTTTCAAAGGATGGTAGATAATTTTTTCAAAATACTCTAATCTATATAATTTGAGCTAGTAATTCTGGACATGGGATTCTCCATAGAAAGCTCCATTTTGATCATACAACTGTAAACTGCAAATGTGAATGTATGAGATTTCATCCTTCTCTACTTGCCACATACAGGAAAGACTTACACGGACCCGGGTAATTAAATTCCTCTTTTGAGGAAGATTAACAGTTACTGGGACCACAATGCATTTGGATATAACCTAAGAAAAACTATAAAAATAAATATGAAATAAATATGACTAAGTGTTTTTAGTTTTATTTGTAATGTCTTAAGATATTACTCACATTAGTATTCTACATTTAGGTACACTGATCTTAAGGAAGATGACTGAAATGAGTTATGGGGTAACGGAAACAAGGGGAACTTAGTAAGGTGCCAAACTACATCCCTCAGAGTCTACAGCAGCATTCAGATGGACTGAATTTGGCTTAACCTGGCCCAGAGTGGCAAATTTCAACACTGCCTTTCAGTCTTACTCATGTGCAACTGCCCCCTACTGGCAGTTAGGTATAGTGACGTTACATTAAGTCTATGGAGCATTCCCCTTAACATTTCTGCTCCATGTGTTTTAATTACTTTAAATTGAGAATGAATTGCTATTAAAATCTTTCAATGATTTCAGAAAGATTTAAAAAATAAACCAATAAAACGAAATAACGCAATGACAATATTTAAGCGGGAATATTATGGCATATAAATACTTGGAGGTTTACTGCTAATGGCCACTTGACATTTTTAAATAGAGCATTTCAGTAAATCACTGAAAATTAGCCAACAAGAATTTATATTCATCTATTTAAATGATACTCATAAATAAGTAAATATGGTTTAAATATAGTTTGAGTGATGCTGGAGTTTATAACGGCGAATGTCCTAGTGTAGGTTTTTGTTCTAATTTCAGATAAACTCAACCAGCACCAGTTGTAGACTTCCCATGAGTCAGGAAGTGTGCTAGTTCCTAGAGACCCACAGAGGAGAAAAGCCCCATTCTGGAAACCTAATAACTCACTACCCATGTTAGAGTCTATCACCCCTCATACTAGAAAACCTCCCTTCCTTGTATGCTATCCTAAACAAGGGGACTTACATGACTTCCAGATTAGAATTTAGAAATGCTCTTAATTATATCTTGTGGATTTTGGCTGACACACAGTTCAAGAGCTATATGCTGGGCAATGGTTTATAATAAATGCCAGTGGCATATTTTAGTTATGTATGCATTAGTTCATTCATTCCACAAATATTTATTATGCATGTTCTACTACATCCCAGACATTATTCCAGGCATAGACTACAGTAGCAGTGAACAAACCGAGATCTGTGCTGCACTGAACTTATATTCTATAGTGGGGGAGATCAACCTTGAATTTGCAAATAAATAGGATAATTTCAGTTAGTGGTACGTTAAAAAATAAATAAAGCAATGGTATATAGAGAGAGTAACTTTGGAGAGGGATGAGGAAAGTTCTCCTCACACAGAGCTTTCTGAAAAGATTGCTCTGAAAAGGTGACATTCAAATGGGATTGTGACCGAGGTGCCGAAACCCTTGCTGTAGCCATCAGGGTGAAGGGCATTCTGAGTAGAGGAGCAGTCAGTGCACAGGCCTGAAGGGGGGATGTGCTCAGTATAGTTGAGGATTAAGAAAGGTCAGTGTGGCTGGATCTTCATGGATGAGGCAGGGAAACTGTCCTACTATGTAATTTTGGTGAGGAAAGCGGGACATATTCTATAGGCTTCTGCAGATGATAATTAGGTATTTTTTTGATATTATAATCAGAAACCATTAGATCTGAAGCATGGGGAGTACATCTATTTCATTGTTAAATTTCTGGAACTGGTCAAGAATCTTAGTAATTTTATAGCTACTCTTTTAAAATAGAATAAAGTCAAGCCTCCTAAGACACATGCAGTGTAGATACTGGGGAAAACCCCAGAGTTATATTCAGCCATCAGTTCAGTTCAAGAAGCATTTATAGTTACAAAACCACTAAGCCAGGCCTTTTGAAAGACACTATAATGATGAAGAAATAGTTTCTGTTTCACGTAAGTGAAATGCTATTGAAGGGCTATTTATAGTTACCTTTGATATAAAATTTTAATGAAATAAATTCTATATTGGAAGCCTAAAGGAAAAACCAGCAAATTCTGAATAACATTAAATATTTATTCTACAATTTTTTTTGATTGCCTGCCACTATGAGAAAGGATACAATGGTGAACAAAACACACATGGCTCTTGCTCTTATGGAGTTTGGGATCCAGTTGGGGAGGCAGAAATTAAATATAAAATATAGTCACAAATTGTAATAAGTGCAATGAACAGGTAAGAACAGAATCTACAACAGTATCTAGAACAGTATCTGGCACATAAGCACTCAATAAATATCAGTTGAATGAATGAATGAATGGTTGGTCTATAATAGAATAAGAGGGAGTGGCATAACTTAGGTAGAATAGTCAGAAAAAGCCTCCCTGAGGATTTACTATTTAAGCTGTGATCAGAAGGCAGTGAAAGAATTATTATTTCAATATATTGGGGGATGGGGTGGCTTCTAGGTAGATGGTCAAGTGTGTGAAGGTCCAGAGAAAGGAAAGAGTTCTAGAATGTGCCATCAAGCCAGAGAGAGAAGGAGAGAGTGGCGAAATGCTGTAAGGCATTACAGGCCATAGGAGTTAAGTTATTTTCTGAGTCAATAGGCAAGCATTGCAGGCCTTTGTTTGTTTAAAATATTATTTTAATTTCTGCAAAAATAATTGACTAGGTGGGGACAAGAGATGTAGTTTATGATGATACTGTATTGAATTAGATTCAAAATGATGGTGGTTTAGGCCAAGATAGTGAGAATGCAGATGGAGAAAAGTGAATGGATCCAAAGGTTTTGCGATACAGTCACTAGACATAGTGAGATGATGTATGTTCCTCTTTCCCATTGTTCAAGATAAAAACTCGGAGTTATCCTTAACTTACTACAGAATGAAGTGTGACCTTGTTAAAACTAAATCAGTCTTTATAATTTCGATGTCCCCCATATCGTTCGAAGAATCAGAATCCTCAGTATGACCTACAAGCCTCTAAATGCTCTTCCCTCTTGTTACATTTCCGAATCGAGTACTACTTAAGCTGAGCTAGCCTCGCTGTCCTTCATGCTGTATTCAAACACAAAAATCACACTCTACCTCATGGTATTTGCCGTTAGCTGTTCTTTCTAGCTCACTCCCTAGATAAACACTTGAAGCAGTCTGACTTTCTTTAGCTCTGCCTCAAACACCTCTATAGTGAGGTCTTCCCTCCTCACCTCAGTGTTCAAACACTGCTTCTCAATATACTTTATCCTCTCTCTGGTTTATTTGTCATCTTAGTGTTTATCAGTATCTAACAGAGTATATATTTTATTTATTTTTTATTATTTTTGCTTGTCTTCCCACTAAAATATAAGCTCATTGAACTCACTGAGAACTGGTTCTTTTTTGGTTTTTTTTTCCATTACCATATTCATGGTGCC
>NW_007728679.1:139021-149862 GCF_000696425.1 Galeopterus variegatus | reverse complement strand
CTGAGCTAGCCTCGCTGTCCTTCATGCTGTATTCAAACACAAAAATCACACTCTACCTCATGGTATTTGCCGTTAGCTGTTCTTTCTAGCTCACTCCCTAGATAAACACTTGAAGCAGTCTGACTTTCTTTAGCTCTGCCTCAAACACCTCTATAGTGAGGTCTTCCCTCCTCACCTCAGTGTTCAAACACTCCTTCTCAGTATACTTTATCCTCTCTCTGGTTTATTTGTCATCTTAGTGTTTATCAGTATCTAACAGAGTATATATTTTATTTATTTTTTATTATTTTTGCTTGTCTTCCCACTAAAATATAAGCTCATTGAACTCAATGAGAACTGGTTCTTTTTTGGTTTTTTTTTCCATTACCATATTCATGGTGCCTAGAATAATGAGCAGTACATACAGGTTGAACGAACAAATAAATGACCATAGTTAGAGAAGGGAGATAGTACCTTCTGGAATAAATATTGTTATAATAACTAAAGCTTATTTACCATTTAGAAATATGTCAGACATTATGCTTATTGACTCCTTGCAAAAAGCACTCTCTCAGTGAGATGGGGCTGGGTAGATAGACCTGGGGCTATTTGGAAGCATCTTGACTAGCTTGCCAAGAAATTTGGACATAGTCATGTAGATAGTTGGAGTTCATTAGAAGGCTTTTTAAAAAAATGATGACACATTCTTCTTATGTCTTATGTTAATAGTTTTGGGAATAGTGTGGGGAAAAAAGTATGAGTGGGTGGATATTGGAGTTAGCAAGAATCTATTGGGAAGTTACTGAATTAATCCAGCTATCCGATACACAAGGCTTTTTAAAAAAATGATGACACATTCTTCTTATGTCTTATGTTAATAGTTTTGGGAATGGTGTGGGGAAAAAAGTATGAGTGGGTAGATATTGGAGTTAGCAAGAATCTATTGGGAAGTTACTGAATTAATCCAGCTATCCGATACATGACAAATGTCCAAACTTTTTAGTTTTGAAAAGAGAAATAGAAAAAAGAGAAAGAGATAAGGAGGATGAAAATCATGGGGTCTTACTTATAGTAGAGATACCTGTTGGTTTTAAAGAGCTTCTTTCTCTTTTAAGACAATTTCTTTGGTTTTTTAATATTCCCAATTCCCCACAAAGCATTTGGATCAGTTGGTTGTCTGGAATACGGAATCTATCTTGAATACTCTTATGTTTTCGTCTTGGCTAAAATATCTGAAACTTCCCGAAATGTTTTATAACAGCAAAGTCACTGGATTTTTAGAAAGTTTCAGTTCTTGTTATGTTCCTGTCACTTACCAGACGTGTGACCTTGAGCATATTACCAAACTTCTCTAAACATTGTTACGTTATGGTATAAAAGAATATCACTGGAAGAGGACACCAGAGAGTTCAAGTATCTAAAGTGCTGTTGTAATTTTAACAGCCAATCTTGATTGAATGCTGAATAAATGACAGGCCTGTGCCCATCAAATTCTCACATTAACACTATCTGGTGCTATTGGTAAATTGTTCTTGTTTTGCAATTGAGGAAACTGAAGTTTGAGGAAGGTATTCTGTTTGCCAATGGACAATTGGTGAAGTCTGGATTTGAATCCAGGCTGTCTGACTCTAGATCCCATGCTCTTATGCACTTACCTGTAAACTATAAGTTCCCTGGGGTCATATTAGGATACTTACAGCAGTTCCAACTCAATATAGAAAAGAGCTTTCAAAATGCAGAGAGAAAATGAGCTATTTTGATGGGGAGTCATCTCTCTGTCATAAGAGGTTCAAGCAGAGACTGGGCATTTAGGGGCAACCAGTGCTTCCACTCACCATGTGTTTGGCAAGGAGGTCCAAGACCCAAAATGACAGCTGACTTAGATGGCTTTGAATCCCTTCTTGCTTTAGATTAGATGCTCTAAATCTGAGAACTCAGGAACCAGCAGCAGTACAGTTTTCTACCAGTCCACCGTCATTTCTATTTATTATTATTTGCTGTAGCATTTAGGAGCTACAAGACCTTTCCGGCATTTCTTCTATGACATTAATATGTTTATATTTTACTCCTTCACCTAAATTTTGAGGGCAGGGATTATGTTTCATTCTTTCAGGTCTTCTCTGTTGTGCAGTCTTCAGCTTTGTTAACAATAGGCATTCATATAATATTATGTATTTATTACCTATTGAAAGATATTATGAAAAATAATTTGATTCTACTTAAATGCCAGCTGAAAATAAGAAATTATTTCAAAAATGTATGTCTGAAAGCTGAAAAATCCAATCAACTAGCAACACTTTCAAGACCTAAAAATAGGTAGTGCCTATGGGAATAAGACCCAGGACACCTCAACTATCCTCAACCCATGGGTGTGCCTTCTGAAGTGAGGACACGGAAGTCTAACCCTCCTTAGCCTGCTGGAGATAATGTATTACAGTGCTGGAAATTCTGTCTGTCATCTTAAGAGAAAGGACAACTAACTTTTTCTTTGTTGGGAGCAAAAGTGAAAAGGGAGAACCTCTTCCATTTGAAAGACGTATTTTGGAAAAGTCTGTAGAAACAATGGTGTCACATGTAACTATACAAAAGAACCACTGTTGAAATAAATATGGTAAAAGTGAGACCCTTTAAATGTGAGCGCCACTGAGTCAGGCTGCATATAATTATCATAGAAGACAATACCCAAGCAGAGAATGTTGTTAATGATTTGTCAGAGCCCGAGTGGTGTGGAAAACAACTCGGAGTGCATTTACTCCTCCTTTTATGTAGCCCATCACAATGTAAAATTGAGGGGGCACCTGGCATTAAAGACTGTATTTACAGCAATGCAGTAAAAAAATCAAGATAGCATTTAGTGTATTGTTCTTACACAAAAGGGAGAGAAAGAAAAAAATTGCCTTTATCGACCAACATATTCCAATTACGATGTTTTATTTAAATAATCACAAATGGGCAATTTGTTCAAACTTATTTCTACATTCCCAGCATGAAATAATCCCTTATCCACTCAAGTTTTTCTATGAATCTGAGATGGGATAAGTAGAACCATAATTACAGGAAAAAATTTGGGCGTGTGATTGTAGTCCAAAGTGTTAGGGCATTCACTTTCATGGCCTCGGCAGTTCCGTTTGTCTTTGTTGAGGCTCTATTTTTTTCCCCCTCACTTTAGCTATGGTTTCCGTATGGTATTTTAAATTAATTATCAATACCTTTTATGCCTTTTCACGTTTTTGTTCTACATTTGTATGGATAGCTCTTGCTATTCTTTGTCAAAATTGCTTCCTTTGCCTTACTCGCGTCTAAACTGCGGTTGGATCATGGTGAGGGTTTCTTTGCTGGTAGCTGCACCCGCCTCAACAGAAACAGGCTTTGTTCCCTGGAGAACAGCTTTGTGACAACTGAACCAGAGGTTTCTGTACTGCAGCAGGAGGTGTGTATGTCAGAAGATGAGAATTCATCTTGTTTGGCACTGGATTCTTGGCTTTGCCCCAGTTTCTTCCCCATGAGTAGTATGCACTCATTCCTAGGGATTCTTAACATGACCTGTAACTTCAGGAATATCCTGTGCATTATTTTATTTGCTTGTATCAGACTGAGTTTATAAACACTAATTACAAAAAAACTAATTAGCTGCACAATGAAAATGGAAGCACTGAATATCTGAGTACTTATGCATAGACTTTCAGGGCTGTTGATTCAGTTAGTTATCTTGTATATTTTGTGTCCTATATATTACAGTAATATAATAACATTCTTTAGAGACACGCTTATCAAGAAAGCCAGGAATAAAAGGTTCTGGATATAAGCATTATGGCTGAGTCCCAAATTGAAGAGACAAACTTATACTCAGAGTTACATGCAAATACAAGTGCAGAACCAGGTAAGAGTTTGTATAAAAGGTTATAGAGACTAAAGAAGAAATGAATGTGGATTTAAGCCCCAGAAATAGTGTGTGTAATGGAAATTCCAAAATGAATCCATAAGCCATTAACAAAGATAAAAGAAATATTATAACAGAGATATAGGGATTAAGTGAAATGGATGAAGAGAGGAGAAGCAATTGGAGGAAGCCTTTCCAGAAGAACAGGAAAACTAGGCTGAATTCCAAATGGATTATTAGGGCAAATAAAAGGAAACGGGAGGGGGGACATCCTTGTGTCTTCAACACTCTGCTTCACTGCTTTTTAGCTATGGGGCCCCCAGAACTACTTACTTTACGTATCAGCCTTAATTTCCTCCTGTGTGAAGTAAGAATAATAATGTTGCCACCTCTCAGAAGGTTATGGAATAAGATAGTGTTCACATAAAGTTCCTAAAGCAAGACCTAGTAAATGTTGAGTGGTAGTTGCTGCTATTATTATTATTATTATTATGAAAAAAATAAATATTCTAGAAAAACTGATCAGACAGCCATGTACTTCCCAGTCTTTCAACTCAAAATAATTGCAAAGAAACGATATGCCCTTGGTTTAGTATATACAGGGCACTTTCTTTTGGGGTTTGGTAAATACTGGCATTACAGCTGAGTAAAGTACTTCCAGTGGGATGGAAGAGAGACTAGAGGTGCTCTTGCTTTCTAGTCTGTGGTGTGGATATGTTTGGTGTTCTTGCCCCTTTGCTACAGGGTGGGGGATGTGGATTAATCAGCATGACAGGGGAGGTATGTCTTTAAAAGTAAGTCTCTAAACAGCAAGGCTGGAATAAACTTGACCTCTTAGAAAATCAAGGAGATTTAATAAATCTATGTCAACCTTTCAAAATACTCCTTCTAGACTTGTGAGTTCAGTGGTTACCTTGACTTCACTCTAAATGGGAGCAATATTGGAGAAAATAGTTTCAATGGAGTTATAATGAAAACCTTAAGTCAATGGTATAAATTACCTTTTCTACATCAGATTATGTTTTTTGTAACAAAATATATAGCATTTAAAAAGGCTTAAATAAAAGTATACTAATAATTACACCTCATATTTATTGAATATTTACTACGTGCCAGATATTACAAGTGCTTTTAGGAATTATTTTATTTACTGTTCCATCAAACCCTGATATGTAGAATACTTTCATTATCCCAATTTTAACAATGGAAAAATTGAGAAGAAAAGAGGTTAAGTAGCTTGCTGATGTTCATACAGTTAGAAAATAGCGGAGTTGGGTTCTAGCCCAGGATGTCTAGCACTGACCCCATGATCTTAACCAAACTTAAAAACTGATCTTAAGTGGATCAGTTAATGGTCACTGTCTGGATTTAATTCAAGGACAGCGAAACTTCCTTAAAATTTGTTAAAATATACCTTCGATGTTAATATGAAAAGAGTTTGTCTTTTGAAAATAAAATAGTCTGTTTTCAGATACGCTTAATGGTATAAAATTGTTAAGTAACATCAACGTGAGCCCCGCCCTTTTCTTCCATTGTTCTTGTGACTCATTCAGGCCTGTCAACTTTGTGTTGGCACGCTAGGGCACATTGTGTTTTGCTAGTATGGTCCCCCTTACAACGCATTATCTCGTTTGCAGGTCATATTATTTGAAGCGACAAGCACTTCTGACATCTTAAAAGGACACTTCCATCTCCAGCACCATCACCACTTCATTTCTCCTTGCTTATCACAGAGATTCCACATTAGCACCACAGATGAGACCCATCTTTTTAAACCCCTTTGTTTTAAAAATGAGGAAACTAAAGTTAAAAGAGGAAACTTGTACAAGGTGATACAACTACTGACTTAGAGGTTCAGCCAAGCCACAAATTCTAGTCTTTCAAATTCCATTCCAGATATTTTCCTCATATCATCCCAACAAATCAAACTGATCAAACTAGTATTAGCTGCTAATGTAATGCTCATCGTTATTAATAATGAAAGCTCTCATCCTGTGTAGGATTCTCAGGGCCCTGATGAATAAAAACCTGAGCTCTCAATGGGAACGAGATATGATGAACTAGGTAGTGTGTTGTGCTCAGCATTTTCTTATTGAACCATCTCAGCAGCCCAACAAGGAATACTATCATGACCCCCTGCTTTATGAATTGAGAAACCGAGGCTTATCTGGTTAAGTAACTTTCTTAAATCGCACAACCAGCAAACAGTGAAGCCTACTTTTAATCCTGTATCTTACTGATGCCAGCCTCTACACAGTGCTGCCTCCTGAAGTGTTTTGAATCCACTTCTCCCCATTTCTAAACTAGAACACATGCAAAAAGGTCCTTGCACACCCACAACAATCTGTCCACAGTGTGGCGCTCGGCTAATGTTGGAATCCTGTCGACATCACCAATTATAGCGCTCTTAATCCTGTTCATGATGCCAATTGTAAAGCTACATGACTATGCTAGTTGTCGAGCTCTTTTACCTGCCGGTAATCCCGCACCGACTGGGCCAATTGCCGAGCTAGGGCTGGGTCTGGAGTTCACCTACCCCTCAAGCCCATTCACAGACTGGGTCACAAACCCTTCACATGCCAGGCCGGGTCCCCAGACCCCACACACACCAGGCCAGGTCACCAGACCCTTCACACGCCAGGCCAGGTCACCAGACCCCTCACATGCCAGGCTGGGTCACCAGACCCCTCACATGCCAGGCTGGGTCACCAGACCCCTCACACACAGGTCTATGAGCTAGGCAACCAGCCAAAAGGTCCTTGGAAGCCATAGGTTGGAAAGCATGGCCACTTGTGGCAGCGGCTGCCTGGGGCAGATGCCCGCACACCTGCTTCACCAAAACTCTAAAGAACACAAGAATAGCAACAAAACTGAAAAGATACATTGGTGCACATGTGCACTAAGTACACACACACACACACACAATTTGATTACAAAGGATGTGCTGAACCACACCTAACTGGACCCTTTTGGCTTTTCCTTTCTTTGTCAGGGTAGGAGTCCAGGTTAAGTGTGGGTGTAGTAATTTGTAGTTTCTCTGCTTTGTTGGCCGCATGCTATAGCCAGCCGATCTGGACGAGCCCTACTTGGGAGAGCTACTTGGGAGTGTGTGCCAAGCACAGGCAGCCATAGTCTTTGATTGAGAGCATAAAAAGGTATCTGGTCCCTGGCTTTTTATCTGCTTTTGTTCTTGTGTGGTAGGAGTGGTGGGGATGGAGACTGAAGAGGCTCAGTAGGCTGGCTGTGAAGGAAGTTGAAGAAGGCCCCTCTATTACCTACCTAAGGAATATAAATCACATGTCAGAAGTTTGCAAAAGGAAATTTGGACAGAGCTGTAGAGAAGTCTAAGGCTCCTTAAAATCTTTCTAATCAAGCTGTTACAAAGCATAGTCCAGCAAACTGAAATTCTAGTTTGCCGAAACTCCCTGTGTTTACAACAGTGTATATGACACACAGAGAAAGAACAAGACAAATGAAGGCAAGTAAGTTCACAATTTGTTTCCCCTTGATAATTAAGAAAAAAACATTATGAACATAATTATTCACCTTTATTAAGAATCCAACATTTTCAGGCAGAAATAGTTTGTAATTTGACTTTTCCACCCCATCATTCAACAAGTATATTGTAGCTACATAACACAATGAGTAAGGGATGTTTTCAGCCCATTTAGAATTCACAATACAATGAACAGACATGTTAAGAGGTAAATTATAATTAAGGGGAATAAGTGCTATAATAAAGATATCCATAAAGTAATTTAGGAATCTAAAGGAGGAAATAATTGCTCCTGGCTATGTTGGCCCAGGTTTTGCAGAGCAATTGACAATTGAGGTAAGTCTTGTGGAATGATTAGTTTTCTTTCAGATGGTGAGAAGGGTGGGGATGGGGGGTGTGAGAAGGACTCCAAAGCAGAGGAAGCCCTTCATGTGAATGCTTGATGTCACAAAGACATGTGGCTCAAGGAGGGATAGATTGATTTTTCAAAGCAGTGGGATGATTCTACGGAGTGGTAGGAGGAAGGAGACTAAATGCTAGCCTTGAGAATACAGTTGCGATTCTCAAAGATTTATGCCAAAATATGACCAATTTCAAATGCCAATCTCAAAATGTTTGGGGATGTTCTATTATAAATCAAGTAAAATTAAGTTTTTGTTGTTCCCCCTTACAAATCAAATAAAGACGCTGCAAATAATGTTCAACAAGGTTAGGTAAAATCAAAAGGCATTTCCAAAATTATCTTGGATCTTGGTAGATATTGTAAGAAAATCTTAAAGCATAAAATGAAATTTTGTAATTTTTTATTAGATTGCTAAATCAGTTGGACAATCTCATAATTAAAATGCCTACGTTGTTACAGAGGTTAACACATTTTTACTTATTATTGTGTCTGTAATATATGCCCATTGTGGTTATTCAGTGGGCTATAGCAGAGCATTACAAAGCCTATTGTTGCTGTTGCTTGCTTCTGCTGTTCCCCACCCCCCAGGGCTAAGGGTTTTTTGTTTGTTTGCTTGCTTGCTTTATTGTTTTGTTTTGTGTTTTTCTTCTTTCCCCCAGGGGACTAAGGTTGCTATATCAACCCTAACAAAGGAGGATCTCAGTGACTTAAAATAACACATGTTTTTTTTCACTCACATTGCATGTCCATTGTGGCTTGGCTAGGGACTTTACTCCCCATGGTCCTCACTCAAATGTCGAGGCTGATGAATACTTCACCATCTGGACCTCTGCAGGTGGCAGACGCAAGAGAGACCACACATATGGAGAATCATGCTCTCTCTTACTAAAGACCAGCAGTAGAAGTGACAAATGTGACACTGACATTTCATTGGCTAAAATATAGCATGTGACGTTCTCTTTTTTAAAAGAGGTTAAGGAAGTGCAGTCCTACCATATCTCTTAAAGGAAGATAATCCCAATTATTTGGGGACCACACTAAGTTGCTGGCTGTGTATTAGTCACCTCAGACTGCCATATCAAGATACCATAGACTGGGTGGCTTACGTTACAGAAATTTATTTTTTCATGGATCTAGAGGCTGGAAGTCTAAGATCAGGGTGCTGGCATGTCTGGTAACAATGAGTTCTCTCTTCCTAGCTTGCAGATGGCCCCTTCTCGCTGTGTCCTCACATGACAAAGAGAAATAACTCCTGGTGTCTCTTTCTGTTGTTATAAGGGCACCAGTTCTATGGGTTCAGGCCTCACCCTCATGACCTTATTTAATCTTAATCACCCCCTATCTCCAACACAGTCACGTGGGGGGCTAGGGCTTTAATATATGCGTTTTGGAAGACACAGTTCAGTCCATAGCATCACACCTCTGGTCCCCCAAAATTCATGTCCTTCTTGCATGCAATGTACATTTATTATATTCCAACAGCCCCAAAAGTCTAACCTAATTCTAGCATTGATTCTAAAGTCTAAAGTCCAAAGTCTCATCTATCATCTAAATCACATACGAGTGAGACTCGAAGTACGATTTATTCTGCAAAATTTCTCTTTAGCTAAAACCCTGTTAAACTAGACAAGTTATGTACTTCCAAATTACAATGGTGGATAGACATAGGATAAAACATTTCTGGGCTTGCTGGTTAGCTCAGCTGGTTAGAGCACAGTGTTATAACACCAAAGTAAAGGGTTTGGATCCCTGTGCCAGCCAGCCAAAAAAGAAAAAAAAATTCTATTCTAGCTATTCCAGAAGGGAGAAATTGTAAAGAAAGAAGGTTTGACAGGTCACAAGTAAGTCCAAAATACAGAAACTAGCAAGGCAAATTCTATTAGATCTTAGGGCTCAGGAATAAAGTTCTTTGGATAAATACTCTGCCCTCCAGGCCCACTGGGGTGGCAGCAGCACAGCCAGGGCTCTGTGGAATGGCCTTGTCTATTGATGCTCTTGGAGGGCCCTGCCTATATGAATCTCTGTGAGGGTGGCCCTGTCCCGGATATACTGTGCGGGGATGCCCTGGCCCACCAAAAATGGAGAACAGCCGCACCTTTTGAAACTGAGGAGGAAAGAGCCTTGCCTCCTGAGCCTGTGGTTGGAGTGACAGCTCTGATGATCTCTGCATCCCACTGGGAGTCATTCTCCCCTTTTCTTGAAAAATAGTATATTTACACAGCAGAATAGCTCTATGGTCTGGTGCTAAGAAGTCTTAACATCCTTCCTTAATTTTTTCTTGCTTTCTCTGTCCCCTTTACTTCGAACCAGCAGTGTTGACAGTATAATGCCATCTCTATTCCTGGTTTCTGCTGAGATGGCTGATTAAGTCCATGAGTCACACCCATGCTCTCTTTATCGAATGGGTTGTTCAGCCGCATTCTTACTGTTCTCTTCAGAACAAGCTTTCTCATTTTTTGGCAATTTGAATAGTCAGAATTTTCCCAGTCTTCACATTCTGGGTCCTTTTTGATGAAAAATTCTTTGTTCGATACATCTTTCTCCTTTGCATTTTACTATAAGCAGTCAGAAGAAACTAAGCCATTCTTCATAGTCTGAATGTGACCCTCTAAATTTAGGTGTTGGAAACTTAACCCCCAAAGCAACAGTGTTGGGAGGTAGGGCCTTTTGGGAGGTGTTTACATCATTAGGGCTCCACCTTCATAAATGGATTATCAAAGGGCTTGACCAAAGGAGTTTGGTCTTTTTCATTCCTTCCTTCTTACACCAAGTGAGAATACAGTGTTCCTCCCCTCTGGAGGAAACATCCTGGAAGCAGAGAGCAGCTCTTACCATACACTAAATGCTGACACCGTGATCTTGGACTTCCCATGATCCAGAAGTAAAATAAATACATTTCTGTTCTTTATAAATTTCCCAGTCTCAGATGTTTTGTCCTAGCAGCACAAAATGGACTAAGACCCATTCATTTAAAACTTTCCTTAGAAATCTCCTCAGCTAAATATCCAAATTTTTATTTATTTTTTTTATTTTTATTTTTATTTTTTTGTCTTTTGTCTTTTTCCGTGTCCGGCAACGGATCG
>NW_007728679.1:136175-138524 GCF_000696425.1 Galeopterus variegatus | reverse complement strand
GGGAGCGCCGCCGCGCTTCCCAAGTGGTGCACTTATCCAGTGCGCCACCGGGCCGGCCCCCAAATTTTTATTTTATCACTTGCCAGTTTTATCTTGCATAAACACGAGAACACAGTTCAGCCCAGTTCTTTGCCACATTATAGCAAGGATCACTTTTCTCTATTTTCCAATATTCCCATCTGAGACCTCACCAGAATTGTACCTACCATCCATAATTCTAACATGCCCCTCAAAAACTCTTCCAGCCTCTACTCATTACCCATTTAAAAGTCA
Organism: Galeopterus variegatus; assembly: GCF_000696425.1. Classification (NCBI taxonomy): domain Eukaryota; kingdom Metazoa; phylum Chordata; class Mammalia; order Dermoptera; family Cynocephalidae; genus Galeopterus; species Galeopterus variegatus. The sequence goes on along the minus strand of NW_007728679.1, from coordinate 138,251 downwards.
CTTCTACACTTTTAGATATTTGTTACAGCAACGTCACACTTCTTGGTACTAAAATCTGTATTAATGAACTCAAGCTGCCATAAAGAAATACAATAGACTGGGTGGCTTAAACAGCAGAAATTTATTTTCTAACAGTTCTGGAGCTTGGAAGTCTGAGATCAGGGTTCTAGCATGGTTGAGTTTTGATGAGGGCTCCCTTCCTGACTTGCAGATAGTCACTTCTTGCTGTGTTTCACATGGCAGGGAGAGATCCAGTTTCACCTTCTCTTCTTATAAGGGAGCCAGTTCTGTTGATCAGGGCTCCACTCTCATGACCTTATTTAACCTTAATCACCTGCTTCAAAGCCTGTCTCTAATATGATGTGTTTGGGCTTCAGCATATAAACTTTGGAGGAATACAATTTAGTCCATAGTACATAATATATTTTTTTTACAAAATTTGATTGAGTATGGACTTTGGAAATGACAGTATCAAAATTATTTGGTGCATGTGAAAGATAGATTGGTGCTGTAACAGCATCAATCATATTAATTATATTAACAAAATATTAATCTATGTGCTCTTGAAATTGTTAGTAAATAGAATCAAGATTTACACTCTAAAATATTCCTGTCTAGTTTTTTTTTTTTTTTTTTAACTTATTTCACCAGGATTCTAAAAAAGACAAGTTGGATGGAATAGAAATGGGAGCTTGCTAACCTGTCACTTCTCATCTCTCTCCACTTCCCTCCCTGTTTGCAGAATGCAGGCAGTTCTGCTGACACACCGCATATTCTTATGCTGTATGAGGCCATACCTGAAGGTGCTGTCACTGCTCTGCCCAGGTCTCTGCTCTTCCTGTTTGGGTCTAACTTTAGATTAAGTGATAGGCGTGCCACCAGTCTCTTCAAGAACAGGTCATGGCAGGCTTACCTGTGAGTTTTCTGGTTTAATTGTGTGATTTATTTTTTCCTCTCATTATTATGTTTTAAAACTAGAAAAGGGGATTTTATTTTATATTTAGCTCAATACCTAACTCTTAAACATTGGTTTGTCCTAAGGATAAATTATCTTGTCTTTCTGCTGCTGAAAAATTTTTTTAGGTTTTTTTTCTTCAAAATGCCTGGATATTTGGTAAGAAATTCAGTCAAAGTTAATCAGTAGAATTATTTATTCATTTTTTGTTTAAACTGAATTATCTAGCTATTTTGGTAAAGAACAAATTTCACTGCTTCTCTTTTTTTTTTGTTTATACTTTCTGTTTGTTGCTTGATTTTTCTGTGAGCATTTCAGTTAGCTGGTTTCTACTACACAGTTAAATGATTCCTATTGAGGCAGTGCATGACTTTCTATAAATTACTTCACATTTGAAATGGTTTTGAAAAAATCTTCTGTCGTGAATGTTTGCGAGTTATTGTAGATGAGGTTGTAAATCCTCCTACACATTAAAAAATGTATTTAATTTTTTAAAAAAATATTATTTATTTATTTTACAAATTATAATTATATGCAATTATGGGTAGATCTCATATTCTCAAAGGATAGCTCCTGTGCCTGGGGCAAAGCAACATTTGGGACATTATTTGGCCAATTTGGGTGTGGTTAAGGGAAAATAAGACAAACAAAATTTGCATTTCAGCAGTTTCCCCTATCTATCTCCCCACATAATGATAAGATTCTATTTTCTATCACGCTTTTCTCTCTGGATAGAGTGAGGTGGTTGAAGACATTTGGACCAAACTTTTTAAAATAAACTTTTTAATTTTGGAACACATTTAAATTTTTAAAAGTTTTAGATGTGCAGAATTACTGTAAAGATGGAAAAAAGAGTTCCTGGATACACTATACCCAATTTTCCATATTATTAACATCTTGCAATAGTATGGTACATTTGTCACAATTAATGAACCAATAGTGATACAGTATTATTAACTAAAGCTAATAGTTTATTAAGATTTCCTCAGTTTTTCCCTGGTATCCTTTTTACTGTTCCGGGATCCCACCCAGGATACCACATGACATTTAGTCATCAGGTCTCCTTGGGCTCCTCTTGGTTGTGACAGTTTCTCAGACTTTCTTTGTTTTTGATGACTTGG
>NW_007728679.1:135071-135579 GCF_000696425.1 Galeopterus variegatus | reverse complement strand
ATTAACCCTGATCATCTGAGCTAGTGTTCTTTATGTTTCTTCACTGTAAAGTTACTCTTTTTATCTTCCTTTCCATAATGTATTTTTTTGAAGAATGTCATGTTTTTAAGGAGCAGGAAGTTATGTTCCACCTCATTGAGGGCAGAGCATCTACATAAATGATTTGGAATTCTTCTGCATGGGAAAGTTGTTCTTTCTCCCCATTTATTTACCTATTCAATTATTTATTTATATCAGTATGGACTCACAGACAGTTATTCTGTACTTTGTGTTCTAAGTCAATACTACAATACTTACTTTGTTGCTCGAAATGTTCTAGCTTTGGTGACTGGGAGCTCTTTCAGTTGGCTCCTCTGTCCCTGTGACATACACTCCATCATTGTGGGTTTTGCTGCTGCTGTTGTTTTGTTTTCTTGGAGCACTTGTGTACTTTCTGTCATTCCAAGATGCTCCAGGCTCATCTCCTATATTTTCTGTCCTCAGCCCTAGAATCAGCCATTTCTCCAGG
>NW_007728679.1:132252-134668 GCF_000696425.1 Galeopterus variegatus | reverse complement strand
ATTTAAAATTTTACTTGATAGTGCCTTTAAAACTTGGTAAATGATTTTATTTTAATGGTACGCATGCACACTAACTTACTAACTTCACGTGTGCACACACAATTTGCTTACAAAGGATGTTTAATATTGTATATGTATTGCTTTTATTTCTCAAAATATATGTTGTGTTACATATAAAATGCAACTTTGAGTAAGCCATGAGTCTTTGAAAATGAATCATTCAGAAAAGTCAGAGGGTATATTTCTACATGGTTAAATGTTTATTTCTTTAAGACAAAATCCATTTACGTTAATTATCCTTAAAGACATTATTCCAAAAATGTGTTATGTATTTTTCTATCATAAACAGTGTACAAAATATATTAAAAGTAAATAAATAAGTGAATAAATAAAAAGGGCCATGGTTTTGTTTTGGTGTAAGAGTATATAACTTTCTTCTGCATTCTACTCAGAAATGAGAAAAATATCAGAAATCAAACTAGAATTAATAACTAAATGCATGTGCTGCATTTTAAAAAAATTAATGAACAAAAGAAGTTTGTTGCTTAACTTAAGATCATTACTTATTGAATTAGTTGTTCTGAGACAATTGTATTTTGGTTTCATCTTTTTAAGCCGTAAGTTATGGTATTCTACCTTTCAGCAGAGCTGTCTGAGAAATGCCATGCTACAGTGGCAGGCAGTGGGCATGGGATGGGGAATTTCACTGGGGCACACAATATTTATGATGTTGCAAAAATTACCTTCATTATAAAATATATTAGTTTTAGAGCTGGAAGAAATCCTAAGAACTAGCTCCTTTAACTGAATCATCTTAATTTTGAATAAAATGGTATGTCTAATCTTATTCACTTACCTAGCTGCCAAATTAAGACCAGAATTTAAATGTCCTGAGATGGGAGATTCTATCTAGACTAGAAAGAGTCCTTCAAGAATTTATATATAAAATATATATATATTACATAAGAGTATGTGTGTGTGTATATATATACATATACGTGTGTATATATACACGTTTAAGGGGGAAAACCCCAGTTAACCAGGATGCTTTTGAAGAATCACCAACAAATAAGGGTTTCCAAAAAACAAACCAAAACAAAGGCATTAATATGATTTCATTGACGCTACTCTTTCTGGCAATCAGCCAGGAATTTTGGATCTCATAACGGTTTCTCATTCCTGTTTGCCCCTTCTGATTCTTGGGATTGGTGATGACGAAATACATCACAGAAGCTAGGACACACCAGAAACTTAGAGAAGATTAGATGTCATGTCTGCCCGTTAATATCTTGGAGCAGCATTCCTCAACTACTGGACCCAGCAGAGAGCAGTGTTGTAGACACCTGTTGACACCTTTATATGAAGGCCAAGGGTAGGTAAAGGATGCTCATTTTGAGTTTCCAAAGTCAGCCTGTCACAAGTCTCTGCTGTTCTCAGGGTGTTTCAGACCTTGAAACGAGTGTGCAGAGATACAGAAAACAAGGAAATACAGCCTTCTTTGAAGGTCAAGAGAAGATCTCTGCTTTCTTAAGTGCTTTCCTGTTGAATTGCTGATTAGCATTTTACAGGGGACATAAAATCCCAATCCTTTACTGTCTGGCTAGTCTGAGGCCTGGAATCCTCACAGCACCAATTGTCTAGCTCTTAATCCTGTTCATGATGCCAGTTATAAATCTAGGCGACCACGCCAGTTGTCGGGCTCTTCTACTGCCGCTAATCCTGCACTGACCAGCCGATTGTCAACCTAAGGCTGGGTCTGGAGCCCACAGACCCCTCAAGCCGGTTCCCAGACTGGGTCACAAACCCTTCACATGCCAGGCTGGGTCCCCAGACCCCTTCACATGCAGGTCTATGAGCTAGGTAACCAGCCAAAAGGTCCTTGGAGCCATAGGTTGGAAAGCATGGCTGCACTGGGTGGAGGCTGGAGGCAGATGCCCGCCGCCTGCTTCACTAAAACTACTCTACTCTCTCTTCTCTCTCTGTCTCTCATTCTCTCTCTGTCTCTGTCTCTCTCTCTCTCCCTACCTAAAGAACACAAGAATAGCAACACAACTGAAATGATACATTGGCACGCATGCGCACTAACTTACTAACTTCACGTGTGCACACACAATTTGCTTACAAAGGATGCTGAACCACACCCAGCTGGACCTGAGGTGAGGGCCCTAACCAAACTATTCTATTTTCCCAACATTTATTCCCCCCAGGTTGCCTAGTCTGAGTTGTTTCTCTTGGCTTTGGAGTCAATTATTCAACGGCAAGCATCACTACGAATTCCAAGAGGTGAGCCCACGGGAGCTGAGGAGGTGTAGAATGAGCTTGCAGTGTACAGTGTACCACGCAGGCACTGACATTACTGCTGCGGGAGAAAGCCAGGGTTTACAGGCCCTCCCTTCGATGGAGGCTGCATGTGTCC
>NW_007728679.1:126434-131972 GCF_000696425.1 Galeopterus variegatus | reverse complement strand
AGGTAACCAGCCAAAAGGTCCTTGGAGCCATAGGTTGGAAAGCATGGCTGCACTGGGTGGATGCTGGAGGCAGACGCCCGCTGCCTGCTTCACTAAAACTACTCTACTCTCTCTTCTCTCTCTGTCTCTCATTCTCTCTCTGTCTCTGTCTCTCTCTCTCTCTCCCTACCTAAAGAACACAAGAATAGCAACACAACTGAAATGATACATTGGCACGCATGCGCACTAACTTACTAACTTCACGTGTGCACACACAATTTGCTTACAAAGGATGCTGAACCACACCCAGCTGGACCTGAGGTGAGGGCCCTAACCAAACTATTCTATTTTCCCAACATTTATTCCCCCCAGGTTGCCTAGTCTGAGTTGTTTCTCTTGGCTTTGGAGTCAATTATTCAACGGCAAGCATCACTACGAATTCTAAGAGGTGAGCCCACGGGAGCTGAGGAGGTGTAGAATGAGCTTGCAGTGTACAGTGTACCACGCAGGCACTGACATCACTGCTGCGGGAGAAAGCCAGGGTTTACAGGCCCTCCCTTCGATGGAGGCTGCATGTGTCCATCAGTCCGTCAAGGCTGAGTGCAAGAGAGCACATAGCTTTCATTGTTTGGGACAAAAGTGTAGTCAAAAATGGGTTTAAACTCACTTTCAATCATTTATCATTTATCCATCAAGAGTGTCAAACTGGGGGGCCATGAGCATATAGGGATGACAGAAAGAAAATTGGCATCAGAGAGGATTTTATCTAAATTATGTTTTTTTTGCTGAAGATTTGAAACTGCTTCTTTAACGGGAGAATGAATGATTAAAGACAGGTATCAATACAGACATTGCTTTTGGTAGAAATAAAAGATTTTTAGTGGCATTTAAAAAATTTTAGTAATATTATTTTAAGTAATTGGCATAGGCCCCAGCACTAGAAAGGAGCTAATATTACTGATTTTCTTAAAAACTATATTTAGACAAACCAAAAGAGGATGAATCATAGAATCTCAACATAGGAGGGAATGTTATTTGGCAACCTGCTGACCCCAGTAAAATTTTTTTGAGAAGGACCTTTTTTCATCTTATTTCTGAATATAATCTGATTAGCTCTGATCATTTAATTCAACTGAATGACACAGAGCGAAAAATAAGTAATCAGTAAAAGGAAAGCATAGCATGAGTTCTATCAAATACCTGGTTCCTAAGTAAATTCTTTCAAAATAATGCAATAGTAAATGTGGCCCAAGGAAATCGGTTATGAAATTTTGCCTGGGATGGGAGAGAAAGACCCAGCTTTGCCTAGGATGGGAGAGAAAGACCCAAGCCTGCCAAATAGCAAGTTACTCTGAAGAAGCCAATTTGAGAACAAAATACTTTTATTTATCTATTACAAGAGGATGTTGGACTAAAGGAATGGATCCCAACTTTTTTCCTTTCTTGAACCAAATGCTTTGAAAACTGACCATCGAACAGAATGCATTTATGGTTATATAAAATGCATTTATGGTTATGTATTATAATTTATGGTTAATTTTCTCATTTTAAGTTATCGATAATAGGTAAATGTAACTGTCAACCAGAATTTCTTATCAGCATGAGATGGCTTATATTCACACATGAAGTTGCTTTAATTCCAGATGAGAGTAAGGAAAGTAATGAGCTATTTATTTTAGTCTGCACGATTATTTTCATTAATAAACATATTTATCTATGAAATTTGTTTGAAATGTGCAAATGTTTTCTATTGGAGTTTTTGAGATATTAAAATATGCTCTGGTGCTAGAGATTGGAAAATAGGCAAAATGAGTGGTCTCCAAGGTCATTTCTTAATCTGATATTCAATGATAAAATTGTTCTTGTAGCTTCTGCCAAGAACTGTGAAGGTTCTGAGATTCCACCCTACTTGTAAGCTGACAAGTCTGCCACAGTTTCATGGATGCTGGCAGAAGTCATGAGACTTCTGGGTCAGAGGCAAAGGAAAGTTGTTTACCCACAGAAATAGATGCAGCCAGAATAGCAGCATTTGTTTTAGTTCTCCAACCCCCAATTCCTGTAGAGAAGCATAAGGAAGGCCAGATCATACCTGCATGCCTAGTGGAGAATTACAGGAGAAGCCTAAGCTTAGGGAAACTAAATCTTCTATAATGGGTAGTAAGTATGCCTGCTCCTCCGCTCCAGAGGGAGATATTATGTTTATCATCCAAGTCTGTAGTAGAGCTTGTTCTTTGCTCTGATGGAAAGCATTATCTCTGTCTTCTAAGGCTGCTTGCTATGCAAACATCTGTGAAAAGATAGTCCACAGCAAAGGCAGTCAATGTTTCTGCTTGAAAGATGTGCAGAAACACAAGAGACCCCTAGAGAATTGTTTCCCAACAACTTCCCTTATCAAGAGATACAATTGTCATTGGCATACCTTTTCACTGGTGTAGGAAATGCATTCATTTCTGTTGCTGCGGAAATGGTGTTAAAATAATGTATTTATTACCTACTATGTGCCAGCTACTATTCTAGGTGCTAGAGTTACAATAGTGAGAGCAAGATGGACAAGCTAATGGGGTACAAAGAAAAGTTAAAATAATTTCTCTCCTTCCTTCCTTCCTTCCTTCCTTCCTTCCTTCCTTCCTTCCTTCCTTCCTTCCTTCCTTCCTTCCTTCCTTCCATCAGTCCATTTACATTTATTTATGAAAAACTTTCTTTCATGTTCCCAGCACTGTCACATGTGCTGAAAACACAGAAGTAAATTAGACAAAGTGCTTCCCTTCTTAGAGATGGAATCCTGGTAAAGAGTTTTCATGTGTGTGATGTTATAGGACTACGGGAGATTGAAACGCTGAGTGCTACTCGAAGAATCGACCACTGCAATCAGCAGACATTTCCAGATGACCTCCACTCCCTTTGAGAAAAGAGGAAAGGTGATATCCTTTCCTCCACCAAAACTCTGGTGGCAGGCAAGGGAATGTTCCTATCTGCCTTTTAAGCTGCACCTGAGAGCACATTGCTCAGGAACATCTCCATTATACTGGTCTTGCTTAGAGTTTGGGAGAGAATTGTACAAATCACATGGGAGGTGGTTCTTTGAAAGCCCTAGCTAACATTAAAAGAGAAAACAGGAGATTTACAATCCAAGTCCAGACTTAATAATACATAACGAATTGCAGCTCTTTTTGGGAATCCCCTTAGGTACCTTTCCTAAGGATTCCAAGTGTTTAATTGAAATTTCTATTGGGACAGTAGTAATCATTCACTTAAGCATTATATTTATATTTGTGCATGAAGGAAGGAAGTCAAAGGGCTAATAGACCGAGTGAGTAGAATGGCTGCTTTTCGGCTGCAGGCCATGATGAGCGAGAAATTCTCGGAGGAGTGCTTATCCTGGCGACAGCTTGCTTAGGTTGTCCTCCAGGGACCGTGGGAGGAGGACAGCATTGTGACTGACAACCGTTTCTTCCTAGACTGAGATAGAATACATGATCCCAGTGCAGCCTGTTTAATCAAACTATTTTCAGTCTGGAGGATTAAAAAACCTCAAGGTGGAAAAGTATGCTGGTGCTGATTTATTCTTAGACAGGTTATTCTTTTCACCCTGATGGTTAACGTAGAGTGTGTTAATCCCAGGGGACTTGTGCCTTTGTGATTTTCAAAGCTAAGTTAATGAGTAATTGTTATTCTAGGAATATTTTAGCCACTAAAATTGGTGATGAAATCAAAGGGAAAGTCGCATCGCATCGTCGGATTTCCCACCTTCTTCTATTTCATAATATGAGAGAGGTAGATTAACTGCGACTAGGTTATTCCACGTTCTATAAATCTTAAGTGTTGACCCTGTTGTTGTTTTCTGGCTTTTACAGGTGCAATTTCCTACATACAGAGAAATACTTACATGCAACCAGTTTAATTTTTTCACAGCTTTGTTGAGGTGTACAAATCATAAAATTTCCCCACTTCCAGTGTACACTTGAATGACTTTTAGTAAATTTTCTATGCCTGTCATCACAGTCCAATTCTAGAGCATTTCCATCACCCCCAAAAGATCACTCTTGCTCATTTGCTCCCTGCCCCCATCCAGCCCCAGGCAACAACTAGTTTAATTTCAAGCTCACATTATAATGGTTTATGTGCCTCACCTAATCGGTCTAGGGTTAGTTTCCTCAGATGTGGACTACAGTCCATATATTTGAATATAGTAGATATTATCATCCTTATCTTATAAAGGAGGAAATGGAGATTCAGTGAGGCCAGGAAATTTACTGAAGTTCCCAGAGCTGAGAAGCTGTAGGATTTGAACTTTTAGTCTGACTCCAAAGCCATTTTGCATGGTGCTGCACAATGCCTTCTAGTTTGAAAGAGCTGGCTGTGGATCTTAGTAGAACTGGAGATTATTCAAATTATTCTTGCTATTACTGGGTGTGTATATGTATGAGTATACACATATACACATATATATGTATGTGCGTGTATATATATACACACACACACACACACACACACACACAAAGCATTTCTTTTTTCTCATTTCTCAATTCTCTGTTATATACATAACAATATATCTCTTTTTTTAATTTTGGTGATTGTGTTAGGGTTTAATGGCTGACAGTTTTTACTTGTGTAATTGGCACTTTCATATTAAAAATATTATGCCATCATCCTTTTACTTATATGTATAAAAATTTTCATAAAATATTTGCTGTTTGAAGGACAATATTACTTATATTGAAAGACAATATTATAATCGTACATATTGACCAGCTAATTCTTTATGTCAAAAATTTTATTTGAGGGAACTTGAGGATACTTGATTTTTTAGAGGTTTTTTTTTTTTTTAAATTTGTAGTAAATCGACATCTGACACATCAGGATGGTGCTAATTTATATCAGATTAGATTAGTAAGGATTTTCATGCTCATTTGCCAGCTCATAATATTGCACCAGAAGGTAGAGGAGGGCAGTGAGAGCTTTTTTGGAGCTCCCAAAACCTGAGTTTGAGATCCTGTTCTTCTATTAACACTTTCATGCCCTTCAGTGAGTCACTTTATTCCTTTGCTCCTTCTTATTAGATACAAAATGGCATTAGCAAGTTCACAATAGGAAATCAATGTTTTATCTTTTGCATCATTTATTTGTGTACCTTTCTTATAAAATGCAACTTCAAACAATTCGATATTGACTGCATTATTTTAGATAAATTGAAATGATGAATCAAGGAATCTCAAATATATACAAATATATGCATAAAAGATCTACCACAATCAAAATTAATTTTTTATTCCTGTGATGTCTGAAATCAGTAATGCTAATGACTGGGTGCCTCTCCTCCAGGTGGTGACTCTGGGACTTAGGCTTCTTTCATCTGGTGACACTGCCATCTCTTAAGCCATCACTGCTGGTATCTTCTGCATCATAAGGGAAAGAGAACATACGGAAGTTTCGTTTCTATGGTTTTTAAATGATACACATCACTTCTGCTTCACTTGGTTGACAAGAACTAGACACATGGCCTGATCTAGATGCAGTGGGAACAGGGAACAACAGTTCCTGGCCGGGCACACATTTTAT
>NW_007728679.1:123976-125055 GCF_000696425.1 Galeopterus variegatus | reverse complement strand
AGTTAAATGTTACATGAATTGGATTTCAAGCTTCTCTAGAAAAAAATTGCAAGATCTGGCAACATAAGTTCTACCTTCTTAAGTGGTAGACATTTACTGGAGTTGAATAACAGCTGCCTGTTCTGAAGGGATTTGCACTCTGTTGCATTTTTCCACAGGCCCCCCTACTCCTTAGTGCCCTTTACACTGGCCGACTTAACTCCTTCAGTAAATCATTTGAATTTGCAAAATGTGATCTAATGGAAAATTGTGTGGCCTTGTTGAAATTTTTATCTTTTTCNCTGCCATCTCTTAAGCCATCACTGCTGGTATCTTCTGCATCATAAGGGAAAGAGAACATACAGAAGTTTCGTTTCTATGGTTTTTAAATGATACACATCACTTCTGCTTCACTTGGTTGACAAGAACTAGACACACGGCCTGATCTAGATGCAGTGGGAACAGGGAACAACAGTTCCTGGCCGGGCACACATTTTATAGTGGCAGTTCCATGCCATGGAAGGGGAAACACTAATTTTGGTGGACAGTTAATTCTCTTGACACTCGGGCTGAGTCTCCAGGCAGAGGATTAGAGTCAATCTGAACCTGAAACTTAATGGGATTTTAGACCTTAGGCCAATCAGGTACTGGGTGTATGTGTTAATAACTTGGTTTACTTACTCTTCGATGAGGGGATGATCTAAAGAGCTGATATCAAAAGTTTCCTGTCACACAATCGTTATTTAAATCAGAGCAGAGAACTACTCTGGTTGAAGGAGCTTTGGGGAGGGGCACCTCTAATCAGGTCCTTCTCATTCACTTCAGGCCCTCAGCAGAATCTTCAGGGATTCTGGAAAGACAGGTTAAAACCATTGGAGTAGATTATTTTAGGACTCGTTTCTCTCTCAACATTGTCTAATTTAAATTCTTTATTCTATCTCCCTTCTCTTTTATTTCTTAATGGAAACTTATTTAAATGATCACTGCAGAAAGTGTAGAGCAGAAACTGAAGACTAGAAGCTCAAAGACCTATTTTATTTGGACTGCACTTTGTTTTTTGTTTTTGTTTTTTCCTTTTTGTCTTTTTTCGTGTCCGGCAA
>NW_007728679.1:121921-123143 GCF_000696425.1 Galeopterus variegatus | reverse complement strand
AATTTGCAAAATGTGATCTAATGGAAAATTGTGTGGCCTTGTTGAAATTTTTATCTTTTTCAGGCAAGCAGATACTTATTAAAGATTCATGAGTAAGAATAAATCGAATCTCTGCTTTCAGTTGCTCTACATCCTATTTTTCATAGAAAGTTCTGCAAGTGATTCTTTCTTGGAAGACATTTATTTATAAAATGAATTTTCCTCAATAATTATTCCCCATCTCCTATGTTACTCCCTGTAGCCTTTTGGCTTACAGGATTTTAGCCTTCTGCTCTGAATTAATTTAAGTAGTGATTTTCTTTTACCAGACAAAGGATGTACGTAGCAACAATATGAGAAAAGAGATGATGACACTTTTTTTTTTTTAATTTGGCAATCTTCTTCTTAGGGTTGTAGCTAATAATGTCTCTGTGAGAATGTGGAGTCAACCTTTGACATATGTCTTGGTTGTCAAAGTTGGCATTAACGCAAAATAATAAGTTATTTAATATAGGATTCAACTTTATTATTTTTTCAAGTAAGCTGTCTATCACCAAGTTCTGAAGTGGATTTCTTTAAAGTCTCCCCGTCTCCAGAGAAAAAGGGGAAAAGGCGGTGTGTCCCTGGACAGGATCTATGACTCATTATGTCAATCAAACCCCACTTCAGAAGGGAATAAAGAGATTTGTATCTCAAAGCTACGCATAACGACTCCTCAGCTTTTCATTTCATATTTATGAGCGGTTTACTTTGAAGTGTTTATCAGCCAATGCGCAGAAATATGAGGGAGGCTTGCCTGAAACCATACTCATGCATTTAATCTGTGAAATGCTTGCTGAGCAGACTGGCTCATCAGCACATGCCATGCAAAAATAAATACATAAATAAACTTTTTGTTATTTGAGGTCTTGGAGCCATGTCTTTATATGAACTATAAAAAAGGGATAAAGAGTGCTGAACATTTTGAAATTGGTGTAACACAGGAAACTTGGCTCCGTAATGTGCGAAAGTGCGGGGGGGAGAGATAATTTCTTGCTTGAAATAAAACCTGGTAGAATGTAGAGAAATAAAAATACACAAATGTTTGCATATATTTCTCGTGTGGTTGAAGGGTTTGGATCCCCTCAGGTGACCACATGATGGCAGTGAATAGTATACAGTGTTTTGTTTCGCAGAATGGTTGGAGAGATGACACTGGCAAGATGTTGAAACCACTCATCGAAAGCTGTTTTACATTTTTTTT
>NW_007728679.1:26193-121378 GCF_000696425.1 Galeopterus variegatus | reverse complement strand
TTTTTTTTACCTGTATTAGAACCTCATGGCATATTTTAAGAAAAATAAAGCACTTAGAAGGAAAAGTCAGAAGATGAAGAAGGTAGAAGCACAGAGTAAAATAAAGTAACACATTTTTGATGAATGAAAGAGGGACATTTCTCTATTTCTAATATACCTGTGTATTAAAAATTTATTGAGTACCTACTACACTCGATCCTGGGATTGTGATGGTAAAGATTAGCCAGAACTACCAAGAAGGATCTGGTGTGGTGAGGAGCTGACAAGTCAAAAAGTCATTGTTAATGTTGCATAGTTTCTTACTAAGATCAAGGGATGCTCAATTCTTCACGTCTTTACATTGGGTGCCTTGTGTCTGCTCATTTCTTACTCATTTATAGCAAAAAGAGTATTTAAAGAAATGAGCCTAATTCACTTTGATAATCTACAGATTATTTCATTGATTTGAACAGCTGGGAGAAACTAAAGTTTAGGAGTCCATAAACCATTCTCTTGTAAAAGGATTTTATTCCTGTTTTGCACTTTTTTTTTTTTTTTACAGATTCTCTAAAGAGCCTCTTTTTTTCTGCCTCCCCTGGCCCTCACCCCACCTTCCAGTATCCTAATTGGGAAAAGTGGCTGTATGCCTAGTCTCTCACTAGAAGTACATAATCATGAAATTTTAAAGCTGAAAATCTATAGACCCATGGAGTGTGGCTTAGCTTGTGGAAGAGTATACAGGCTTTAAAGTCAAAAAAGAAATGCTTGAATCAAGGCTTCTCTATCTACTCTTTATGTGGTCTTAGGAATTTTTTTTTCTTTTGTGTTTCCTAACTTCTTTGTAGTTTTGTTCTGAGGATTACATGAGATTTTGCATGTAAAGTGTTTATATCCAGTTTTGACACATGACATACAATCAACATATTAAGCCATAAATGTTTGTTGAGTGAATGAACGAATGAGCCAATGCTTCTCATTCCATCCTCTAATTTTCAGAAGAATCTGAAGATTCATGTTTGCTATCTAAGATCAGGTTTTTCTAAAGAATGAAGAAATAGTTACCTCTCCCCTACATCTGCCCTTCCATTCCCACCAACGTATGTGGAGTAAAAAATAAACTTATCAGAAATGAGATATGATATTTTAATTCTATATTTATATGTTTATCTTATTTATTAGCCTGTGAGACCCCCAAAAGTAAGAACACAGCTTTCCTATCTCTGTATCCCTAGTTGGTTCTTAGCACCTTTTAGTCTATGTGTAGAACCAAATTGAACTCATCAGTTTGAAACATGAACAGTGTGTGCCCTTGGGTCTGTGTGTGCAGTATAATGGCAACTATTCTTGGGGGGACTTAAGTACAAAGAAACATAAAACCTACCTGATATGCAGGAAATTCAACCAAAGCCTTTGTGGGGTGTGTTCCTGATAATGCTGATGGACAGGTTTTCTGAAAGGACTATTTTGATTTTCTTATCCGAATGGAGACTGAGCACACTGCACACAAGAGAAAGTGATTTGGAGCCAATTCTAAGAAAGAGGAAATTGAAGCAAGTGTTTGAAATAATAATCTGCTGCTGATCCCTAAACAACCTGAAATGAGAGCAGAGAAATTAATGAGGCCCTAACCCCTCATGACATATGAATACCGGACTTGTGCTGGTGACACGGCAATATTCCTGGCGGGCTGTTCATGAGCCACGTGGGAGCAAAAAAACCACTGCCCCTTTTGAAAGCAAAGCTGTCTTAATAAGGGAATGCTGCTTCTCAGATGAAGGCTCACAAGGTGCCACGTAGTGCAAATGTTTTTCATAAAGCACCTGGAAAACCTCAGCAAAAAGAAACATCTCGATAGAGAACAATTGTCACATTGGATTTAATTGCCCGTCATTCCAGAGATGTAGCAGTTTTGTTGGGAAAAGTTGGCATTTTAAGAAAAAAGCAATCTACCAGAAGTGACCCCTGATTTAAAAATAAAAGGAAGAAAAGACAGGGGAGATGTATCCTAATTCTCAGCTCTGTCAGCAGTATGCTTTGTGACTTCTGGAAAGCCAAAGAGCCTTCCTGTTTCTGTGCTTCTCAGGGGAGGTAATTCTTGCCCCTTTCCATCGCTGATACTGATTCCTAAGGCAGTATGCTTTGCAAAAAATCTTTGATAAATGTCCTCTCTGAAAGCCAAATAAAAGACAGCAGACTCATTGGATTCTGGGAGATACTTTGGGAAAATGAGGAAGGGCCAAGGAAGTTTACTGTAATGACTAAACAGTTGTTCCACTAATTAAAAGAGGCAGGATGATATTAGCACTGAACATGCCTTGCCAGAACGCCTGAAAACAGAGACCAGGCACTGTTCCTGTGTCTCAAAAAAGCCAAGTGGCTCTCTCTACTCCTCCATTTTGCAATGTGATATGCTGTCATCACTGAAGTCACCACCAAAGAAGGCCTTCACCAGATGCATACCCTGGACTTCCAGCCTCTGAAACTTCATCCCCCAGAATGTGCGAGGGATTGGTTCCAGGACCCCTGCAGATACCAAAATTTGCTGATATTCAAGTCCCTTATATAAAATGGTGCAGTATTTGCATATAATCCACGATTATCCTTCTGTATACTTTAGATAATCTCTAGATTACTTATAATACCTAATACAATGCCTACACATCACTAAAAAAAAAAAAAAGAAAGAAAATCCAAGTGACCAGAGCATTTGATGTTTATGTATGGGAATACATTATTTTTGCATTTGGAATCATAACAATATCAGAACACAATCCAAATTTCTTTTAAAAATCCTTTGAGGAGGTTGGTGTTTTCATTTGTAGTGGTTTTGGCTTCCATATATCTAATGATTTCATGGAGGAAAGCAGGACTGCCCCGTAACTTCCATGGGCCCCAGGCACTTTTGCTTTGCCAGCCCCTTCCTCCGTAAAAATACTTAAAGTTTATGTAGCAACAGCATTGATATAAAGACAAATGTATTACTGTTATATATTAAGATGTTCCGTACAACCTAAAAGTTTACTTTTTTCTGGATTAAAAAAAAATAAATAAAGGTTCTTTGTGGACACCTAAAAGTATTATGGGCTCTATCATATTGTGCCTGTTGTGCCCAATGGGAAAGTTGGCTCTGAGAGGATGGCCCTGTTGAAACTGATAGTTTGTTGTTCTCGTGTTCACTTATGGATCTAAAAATGTGAATTTCAGTGTTTCAAGATAAAGAACTCTTGTCTTAAAGATGGTATCTTTATCGGGTGAAAAATAGAAGTTTGTGATGTAATACTAATTAATTACTATAGATTTAGCATTTATACTTAGAACTAATACTTAAGAAATAATATAATATAATCCACATATAAGGGATCTTCAAAAAGTTCATGGAAAAATTTGTATTATCTTTTACTTCTGTTTTTCCACAAACTTTTTGAAGTACCAACATATAGCCCCTATTGCTCTAATTTTTGCCCTTAATGTAATAACCAACCACCTTTTTTAAGGACAATGTTTCTACACTGCATTTAATACTGTCTCATTTTTAAAAACTCAATATAATCACTATAATTTAATTTTTTCCATGTGAATTAAGGTAGCCCTAGTGAGTGATGAGTTTAGTATGATCAGTATAGAAAAATAAATTTGTTTCCAGTAGTTTTGAAACATGTTATATTTCAAGTAGTCCTCTTAATTCTGCTCTTCAGTCATACTAAACTGTCTGGTTTATGCATTCTCTCACTTTTCTAGATGTCAACTTCATCCCCTCTGTTCTCTCCTAAGCTCCTGGCACTTCTCCCCATCCCCAATCAGAAGCAAATTCCCAAACCGTATCTACCATCTACACACTCCTGGCATCGGCACCACATGCTCTGCCTTTTTGCCTATCACAGTAAATGAACAGTTGCTACTGTTATCCCAGGTGAAACCCCCACTTGGGTGCAAGGTCACAGTCCCACTGGTCTCCAGATTGCTCCAGGTATTCTCTCATTTCTCTCTCCTAAGTGAACCATTTTCATTCCTACCAGCACACAACTGTGCTATTGTTTTTTCTAACTTCTGGTCACCCACTTCTTCCTCTAGTTACTGCCACCTTCCTTTACTACTCTTTGCAGCAAATCTCAGAAGAGGTGCCTATCTGATTGCCTTTGATTCCTCTCCCCGGTTTCCTCATAAATAGAATCCAATCAGACTGTCACATATACCCCTCCACATAATTGCTCTTGCCAAGGTCACCAATGATTACCGTGTTGCCATATCATAATCATTAATTCTTAATTCTTATCTTAATGACTTATCAGTAACATTTGAAACAGTTAATCACTCTTTGATACATTTTCCTCACTTAGATTCTATTCCACCACACAGTTATGGCTTTCCTCCTATTACACTGGATGATCTTTTCAGACTCCTATACTCCTTCCTCCTCTTGGCACCAAACTCTTAATAAAAAAAGCAACACAGTGCTCAGTCTTTAGTGTTCTTTTACATCTACAGTTATTCCAAACTGTAATGCTGATCTGGTCCAGTTCCATGGCATTAAATAGCATCTGTATGCCAGTAACTCCCTAATCAGTATCTTTTATATCAGATCTGTCTCTTACATATTCAGCTACCTGATCAGCATCTCCACTTGTATGTTGAATACAGAATTCAAGCTCAACATGTCTAAGATGGAAAACCTGATCTTCTGCACACACACGCACCCGACACACCTGTTCTTCTCGTAGCCTTCCCCATCTCAATAGACAGTAACTCTCTCCTTCTAGTTTTCAGTCCAAAAATGTTGATGTCACTGCTGACTGCTTTCTTCTACCACGCCCCACATGCAATCCATCAGCAAACTCTACCACTGCCCAGCACTCCATTGCTTCCATCCAGATGGGGTGTAATCATTGTTTATAAATGCTTTCTAAGTGGTCTCCTTGATTCTATTCTTGCCTCCCTCCCCTTATATTCTAGCACAATAGTCAGAGTAATCCTTTTAACATGCAAATTAGATGATGTCTTCCCCCAGAAAAATGCAATGGCTTTCTATTTCACTGTGAGTAAAAACAAACATCCTTAAGATCACCCCAAAGCCTTAAGGAACCCAGCTCTTTTATTAATTCTCTGATCCTTCTCTTAAGATTCTGCTTTTGATCACTTCATTCCAGCCACAAAGTCCTCCTTGCTATTTCTAGAACAAGCCAGGCATGCTTCTCCCTGAGACCTTTGCACCAATGGTTTCCTCTTGCCCCAGGTGTTGGAAAGGCTAACTCCCTCAACTTCTTTAAGTCTTTGCCTAAACACCACCTTCTCAGTGAGCTTTCCCAGATCCAATTATACAACATGCTCACAAATAACCTTGCACTATTCTCCTTTGTCTCTCTCTTGTTTTTTTTTTAATATCACTTATCACCTTTTAAGATACCATATACTTAACCATTATGCTAACTGTTTACTGTCTGTTTACTCCAGCTGAAATATAACCTTCATAAGGACAGAGATCTTGGTCTGTTGTGTTTGCTGTTACATCTCAAGCCCTTAGAACAAGGCTTAGCACTTAGTAAGCACCGTAAGTCAAATGAATGCATGTGTGTACCAACGAATAGGGGGTCTTTGCTTTTGTTCTACTAGCTGTAGAGTCCCATTATTTTAGGTTTTAAGACTCCTTTCATATATAATATGTCTGCTCCCATATAGTCAGCTCCCAGTAGCCCTCATTTATGATGTAGGGTAATGAAATAATGTATGTTACAGTTGAATGTTGATTACAGGAATGAGGGACTGAAATTTTCTACCACTGTTTCTGTACTGTTTCTACTATAACTACTACTTTGTATTATTTTCTAAAACATTGTATTCAGTATCTCTTATGTTCTAGCTCCCTGTTAAGTGTTTTATGAGTGTAGATGACTTTTATCTCTTCAGCCATATGAGCTTAGTTATTATCAAGCTTATTTCATAGATGGGAAAACTAAAGATCAGGAGTGGGGTGTTAATTAAATTGCACATGATCAAACTATAAGTGGTGAAGTAGAAATTCAAACTTTGGGTTACTTGCTTCTGAAATATACTTAACTGCACAAATATATAGTCTCTCTCCTAGGGAGAAAAGTGCATAGATTTCTCAGCAGTATATCAGTCATATAATAATTTGGTTACATGTGCTTTTGCTTCATAACTTTATTCCAGATTGACTGAAACTTAAAAAGACCTGCAATTGGAGGCATTTCTACATAGTTTAATTCAAAACATGAACATAGAAATGCTGAGTAATATGACATAATAGAAAAATGATGATACCACAAATATTTTAAAGTATGGAATAGAAACAGACTGTTCAAAGGCTTTAATTTTTAAACTTTTAAAATTAATTTAATTTAAAACAACACCTTGAAGTCACAAAGTATCAAGAACTAAGCAATAGTCATCACTTGTAATTAATGTGTTAATATTTTCTCAAGTTTCCTTCAAATGCTTTTTTCCCTCCCTAATTGGATTCTTCTCCCTCCTCCTCCAGAAATAATTGCTAAGAATTTGTTGTTTATTATTTTAGTCCACATTTTTCCTGTTACTATATATGTATCTATAAATGACATATAGCACTTGTAATATTATTGCATAAATAAATATTTATAATTTGATATCTATTCATATTATGACCAATGCTATTATTTCTAATACTTTTCTACTCATAAAATTGCCATTGTGTTGCAAATGGTGTCCAGTATTAAAGGTTTGTTGTTCTCTTTTTGCCATTTTCTCAGGAGACTTATTTCTTCCAAAAGATTCTTGTGATAATCAATATATAAATGAAATTGCTTAACACATCTAATTTTGGATAACAGTTTTAAGTGAATAGTGTGAAGACCTTATGTTTAAAAGTCATCAGTTGATGCCTCTAAATATGCTGAAATCTTTGTGAAGCTGTTGTCTCTATTACAGGTGAATAAATTTATCATGTGTTGATAGCAATAGTTGTAAGGTCCTTTGGTTTATGGCTCTAACCACACCAGAATGATGTATTTCAGTGGAGAATTAGTCTCTGGCATTGCTGAATCTGATTAGTTACAGCATCACTCATACCACGTATATAGCAGTGCTGATGGTATCGTATTTCAGCTGTGATGACATGAGATTTTTTTTTAACTCTATTTAGCCAGCTTCTGCCTTCTATTCCTGAACTCCTTTTTGACTTTGGCATACCACGTATATAGCAGTGCTGATGGTATCGTATTTCAGCTGTGATGACATGAGATTTTTTTTAACTCTATTTAGCCAGCTTCTGCCTTCTATTCCTGAACTCCTTTTTGACTTTGGCACTGCATGACTCAACAACTCTCTGTAAGTCAACAGCTGCCAGATGCTAAATGTAATTAAGGCTTTACATGTATTTGTAACCTACGACATGTGTTTGGAACACAGGAAGCAAGGTGGGAAAGGAAGAAAAGGAAAACTCTTGACTCAGTTTCAATTATCCTCTCCTTGTTTAACAAGTGCTAACAGGCACTAGGAAACCATGGGCTTGCCATTTTCTCTAAGCTCAATGGCTGAATTCTTAACAACATTTTAGGGAAGTATCTAAAACCCTAGCAGTAACGGGTGATGAAGCAGTTGACTTAAAGGAATTGTTTTACACACAAGTGTATATAATTAACATTTCCTCCCAAATAGCTGTGGTCAGAATATATAGCCTGATTAATTACGGAGGCAAAATATCTGCTCTACTTATATTCACCTGGTGATAGACTGTGACCCATCTATCTCACTAGATGTCAGACTGTAAATGAGTTAATTAACTCTTGAAATCTAGAATAATCCTTCAGTGATGAGAAAGTCAAAATATTTTCAAAACATCAAATGCATGCTGCAAACAGGAACCTTGATGAGTGCTGCAAATGCAAATGTCATGTGCCTTTGTCAAAATTTCAATTAATGTTAGTAGCTTCTTCATTGACATACCAAATATTCTTTGTATTACTCTGAGAAAGTAGGATATTACATTACTTAAGGGAATAAACATTAAGTATATCTAAATATATCCAGCTTAACTAGAAACTGCTTTTCATTTATATTAGAGTAGAATAAATTCTAAAATGGAATCCCATTTCATTGCTCATTATTTTATAGTTTTACATGCACTAGAAAAATAACAATAATACTAATATTAATAACGGCTAATATTTATTGATTTATTTTGTTCTGTACTGTTCTAAACTTATGTGTGTATATTACACACACACACACAGACATCTATCTATCTATCTATATATATGTGTATAATCGTTGACACAATGACCATATGAGCCAAATACTGTTATCTCCCCATTTGACAGGTGAGAAAATTGAAACAGGAATACTAAATAGCTTGATCAACACAACAACAACAACAGCAAACTAGTCCTCACAGTAAGGAAGAGAAATCTCCAGGCAACTTAAAAAGAAAAAAGCAGAATCATAAGAACTAAAAATAAGCTAAAGCTAGAAATCTGAGCATTGGATTGCAAGCACACAATAGGTTTTCACTGAGAGCAAGGGGTGCTAACATAACCAGAATTGGAACACTGCACCTTGGGCTTGGAGCAAAGGGAAGAACATGAAACTGAGATTCACATATTAAGCAAGGAAACCTGAAAAGAAATATGTGGTTAATAGTACCACAAGGCCTAGACAGAAACAGACACAAATCTTTTGAGATGGCAAGAATCCTCAGTTTCGGCCCTTGTGATTTTTGAAAATTAAAACAAACCAATACGGGCTAATATTAAATATAGTTAAGTACATAAGAAAGCAAACTTTTATAATCAGAGTAAGCAAATCAATTGATTTTGACCTTTACTGTCCTAAACCATGAGAATTTGTCAGTTACATTCTACCAACTATGTATAATAGAAAAACAGAACAGCAGCAGTTGAAAGCAATATCAGTTTTATAAATGAAATACAAATTGTTGAAATAAAAAAAGCTTTATACATATAGTGACTATGAGACCAGGCACAATTAGAGAGAGAATTAGTCAACTGAAAAAATAATCATAAGAAATTAGCAAGAGACAGCACAAAGAGAAAAGAAATTAAAAACCCAATAGAGACATTAAGAAAGGAGGATAGCATGAGATATACATAGTTTAATTAGTAAAGAGAATAAAGAGTACGGAAGTGAGTAGATATTTAAAAGAGGCAATGGCTGAGAATTTTTTAAAATTAGGAAATTATGAATTCACAGAAATTGTAGGCATAGCATCTATCAAGTAAAATTAGAACTCTAAATAGTCTGATAACAACAATATGTATTGCAATCCCTACAGCATCACTAGAATAATGTGTGAGGAGATGGCTAAAAAGCTTATAACCAAATGTAAATAAATTTTTTTTTTAAATTCTTAACCTATGAGAAGGTAGGAAAGAAAGCACAGAAAGGGGAAAAAGGACAAACAGGAAAAACATAACACAATGATGAAACTAAATCCAGCCATATCAATAATTACATTAAATATAAATAGATGGTTGCACCAATTAAAAGACAGAGATTGTCAGGTTACTTAAATAGCAAGTCCTAATTATATGCTGTCTACAAAAGACATATGTTAAATATAAAGACACAGAAAAGTTGAAAGTAAATTAATGGAAATAGTTGTATCACATGTTTATTGGTTACAGTAAAAATAAGAAAGCTGGCTTGACTATTTCATAGCAGGCAAAATAGACTTCAAGACCACAATTACGCCAAGAGAAAAAGATGGAGGTTTCAAATTGATAACAGGGTCAATTTGCCCCCGAGGAATAGTCTATGTACCTAATAACATACTTTCACTGAGAGACAGATGGGGAGAGAGACAAAGAGAACAAGAAGCAGCAGCAAAATTGACTAAAAGAAAGATAAAGGAGAATCCATAATCACAGATTTAACTCTCTTCTTAGTAAATGATAGAACATCTAGACCAAAAATATTGGTAAGAGTACAGAGAATTTGAACAATTTTGCCAGTCACCTTGACCTAATAGACAAATGTCCTATAAATATAGGATACTGCACTCAAGAACTCTAGAATCACACCATTTTTCAAGGGAACATTCTGCAATATGTATTGTAGGCTGGGCTACAAAGTAAGTCTCAATAAATTTCCAGATGAAAATCCTGGAGAGTTTGTTCTCTGTCCACCAAGTACTTACATTAGAAGTCAATAATAATCAGAAATCTAGACAAGTCCCAGAACACACCCCTCTTAGTAAGCAATTTCAACATATATCTTTTGATTATTGATAGGACAGCAAAGAGCAAATTAGTAGCAGTGTACAGAAATGTACAGTCTGAGATCCTTATGATAAAAAAGAATGGCTGAACATTAAATACATAGATCAGACTATTTTACTTAAATAAATTTTTTTAATCAATTATACATATTTATGTGTCACAGAACTGACAGTCAGCACCTGTGCCCAAGATGTGGTGATCATATCAATATCAGCATGCCCACTACCTCAAATTGCAATTATTCCCTGTGTCTCCCACCCAGTGTTTCCCTAAACACCCTCTCCACCCACCCTCCCCAACCCCTTGCAACCCTACGTCTGTTCTTTCCCTCTGCACGTCCAACACACCACCACTGTGGTCTTTCCTTCCTTCTTTCTCTCTTAGCTCCCACATATGAGTGAGGACATGCAGTATTTATCCCTCTGTGCCTGTCTTGTTTCACTGAACATAATTTTCTCCAAGCTCATCCATGTTGCTGTGAATGTCAGAATTTAATTCTTTTTTATGGCTGAGTAGTATTCTATTGTGTATATATACCACATTTTCCTTATCCAGTCATACGTTGATGGACATTTAGGTTGGTTCCATATCTTGGCTATTGTAAATAGAGCTGCGATAAACATGGGACTGCAGGTATCCCTTTAACATGATGTTTTCCAATCCTTTGGGTATATATGCAGAAGTGGGATTCCTGGATCATATGGTAGATCTATTGGTAGTTGTTTGAGAAAACTCCATACTGTTTTCCATAATGGCTGTACTAATTCACAGTCCCACCAACCACCTTTCTCTGCATCCTGGTCAGCATTTATTATTCTCAGTCTTTTTGATTATAGCCAATCTCACCGATGTGAGATGATATCTCAATGAGGTTTTAATTTGCATTTCCCATAAATTAAATTTTAAAGGTATGGTAAAGAACAATTGAATGAACTCAAAGAAAGGGATAATTTATACATATAAGAGTAGAAATGAATAAAATAAAAAACATATGCAGACAGTAGACAGAGTCAGAAAAGCAGAACTTTGTTTTTTTGAAAGACAAATACAATCATTAACAAAACCAACTGAATAAAAAGAGAGCACAGATAAAGAATACAGCAGAACTTTGTTTTTTTGAAAGACAAATACAATCATTAACAAAACCAACTGAATAAAAAGAAAGAGAGCACAGATAAAGAATACGAGGAATGAAAATAAAGACAGCATTCTACAAATCTAGCAGAGATTTAAAAGGACTCAAAAATACATGGATAACCTTGTGCCAACCCATTTAAACATACAGATAAAATGGGCACATTTCTGGAAAAGTTCATTGTTCCAAAACTTTGTATATCAACTCAAAAAAAATAGAAAGCATTAATAAAGAAATAAAGCAAGTTTCTTTATCTATAAAGTGAGGATCACCATAACAGCTATATTTGTTGTGTGGATACTCTGTGGCAGGCAATGTTCTAAGCATTTTAATATCTGCTTTATCTAATTTAATGCTCCGTGAAGGTAGGTGCTATTTTTATGTCCACTTCATAAATGAGTAAACAAAGACTCAGCAGAAGTAATTATTTCTAAGACTATACGGTTAACAAGTATTTTTAAAACAGTCATTCTAATTCTCACTTTCTTAACCCCCTAGGCTTTATAGTGAGTATTTTATAGGGCTGCTGACCTAAATAATTGGAAATCTGTACATAAAAGCATTTAGGACAGTGTCTACCACATCATGAAGCTCTCAGTAAGATAAATTAATCTAGTAGCCATTTGCAAATGTGGAACAGCTAGATTATTACAGCTAACTCACTGCTGCTCTCCCCACCTCCCCTTTTCTTTTGTCTCTCAGATTAAAAAAAAAAAATGTTTGGAGAGGCACCGTCTCACATGCTCAGATGCATGTACTCACTTGTATTGCTCTTGCATGGGATAAGTGATGGCTACAGTTTTTAATACTGGAATTGATTTTCAATCTTGGAATTTTCATCAGCATACAGGAGTCTCCAGCTAGCTGGGTTTCCAGACATTTCACTTCTATTCATGAACTGCCAGTTCTGCAGAACCTTTTGTTGTGGCTGCTTTTGAGTTTTCCAAACTGAGCTGTGTTCAGGTTGGACTGGGAAAATGCCACCATATCAGAGGAAAATGCCATATTCATCTTTTTCTGGAAGTTATACAGCTTCTAGGAAAACCTAGGAAATTGGAAACTCTCCTGTCTTCATTAGCCATTTTGGTGTTTCCTTGATCTGGAATGTGTTTTATTACATTGGATGGTTCTAGTTACAAATTGTAAAACTTTGGACACATCATTTATATAGATTAAAATAATTATTTTAAAGGTTTAGAAACATCAAAATAGTGACATGTTAGGTGGTACACATAATAGAAAGTTGCGATTCTTAAATCACAATTGGAATACAAATAATTGAATATAAATATCTGACTTAAATTTTTATGATTAGTAATGCATGTACACGTACTCTGTAGCTTTTTGCCATAGGATTTTTGGCAAATGGTTTTATCAACATTTGAGAAAATATCTGAATGTGTAAATGCAGATAAAAGACATTAAGAGACCATTTATGTGAAGTATTTTAGTATATGTCTGCATAAAACATTAGAATTGTTAAGTAGTTCCTTCAGTAACTGTCAAAATTGTGATCATTCCATATACAATTACATAGTTTTTATATTTTTATGAAAATTATGTTTTAGATAATGTTGGTAATTATTTGGTACGGATTATTTTGTATAGCTCATACATATCTGCAATCACGCAACATTTAAATGTAAGATATTTATATTAAATACTAGCTAACAATTCGGCAATGCATTTTAATTAATGAAACAAATAAAAATTATATTTTATCAGTTATAATTGCCATATTTTTAAAAACATTTTATTTCACAAAAACTTAAGCAATCAGATCAAATTACATCAATTACTGTGGTAAAAAGAACTATAATATAATTTCTATCTCTTTTTTAAATACCTATTAGAAAACTTTAGACTTCATATTCATTTCTGACTTTAAAATATAGACTCTAACATTTGCTCAAGAAAAGTGACCCATTTTTGTTTACAAGAGATTATCTTTGTTTTAGGATACATGATCCTAGAAAAAGGCTACTTAGAAAAAGGAATCCATGTTTAAAAGAACCAACATTTCATATTAAATAGTAAAAATAATTTATTGCAACTTTATCTTAAAAAAATAAAACTGATTATCAAGATTGCATTTCAGTTTATTTTTAACACTATTTACTATTCAAAATACACATATTTTTTCAAAAGGGTAAAGAATAACACCTTTTGGATGGGGCATAATATACATTTTATGGCAAAACTGTATGAGTGTACAACACCTTTCACTTTAGGCTTGCATTTTGCATCATGACCATAGAGGGTCATTTTTTGCAAAGAACTATTTGATGGATTCATTGATTTTCCTAAGGATTTATTAACTTCTATTTATATAATTATCATTGCTCATTCAAGTTGAGATTTTCCTCGTTCTTGGTATGAGAATTTTTTTACTATATCTTAGATAATTGAAGCGTTATGTTTTGCAACTCTGGATCTTATGTAAATCTTCTGTTTTAGTAGGTCACTGACACTGAACCAAGGGGAAAGGTTGGACATGTGACCTGACCCCAGGAGGAGGTGAAAGATCAGGTTCCCATTATGGGGGAGTCAGGAAAGTCTCTTTACCACTGGGTGAGGATAACAGTTCTGGCTCACCACTAGATCTTTTTTTTTTTTTTTTTTTTTTTTTTGTCTTTTTGTCTTTTTCCGTGTCCGGCAACAGATCGCAACCCTCAGTGTCGCCCCCATACCGGACCGGGGACCGGCAACGGGATTGCAACCCTCGGCGCTGCTCCCGTGCCTCGCTTAGCCAGTGAGCGGGAACCGGTCTGCATGTGGGATCTGAACCCTCGGGTGGGAGCACCGATAATAGAAAGTTGCGATTCTTAAATCACAATTGGAATACAAATAATTGAATATAAATATCTGACTTAAATTTTTATGATTAGTAATGCATGTACACGTACTCTGTAGCTTTTTGCCATAGGATTTTTGGCAAATGGTTTTATCAACATTTGAGAAAATATCTGAATGTGTAAATGCAGATAAAAGACATTAAGAGACCATTTATGTGAAGTATTTTAGTATATGTCTGCATAAAACATTAGAATTGTTAAGTAGTTCCTTCAGTAACTGTCAAAATTGTGATCATTCCATATACAATTACATAGTTTTTATATTTTTATGAAAATTATGTTTTAGATAATGTTGGTAATTATTTGGTACGGATTATTTTGTATAGCTCATACATATCTGCAATCACGCAACATTTAAATGTAAGATATTTATATTAAATACTAGGTAACAATAACAAAAAAAAAAAAAAAAAAAACACCAAGGAGGTGTAGGGGAGAATCCATTGTTACAGTGGGCTGTGCTTTGGGTTTATTTTGTCTGCTCCCATCAGTATTTCCAATTGCAAGTTTCTCCAGCACTAGCTCCGGGACACATGAGGCAGAAATAAAACTCAGGGAACTAACCTCCATGTAGTTCCTCAGGCTCCAGGACCTTAATAGGTCTGCCTTCCTCTCTTCCATTTTCAGAATCTTCTTATGTGGTTTTTACATGTAATGTCCAGGGTTTTCAGCCGTCCTATGTGGGAGGAGTACAGAGAATTAGAAAACTCCATCTTGGTTTGGAACCGGAAGTTGGTCAAATCATCTTTCAAAGTTCCCAATATCAAGCCAATACCACCATTTCTATTTTTTCTTGTTAAATGGCTTAATTCTGTTAGATCTTGGTTATTCTATGGCCTTGTTTATGATCCTAATGGGTTTTCTGATCACTTTTATTGACTTCATGAAAATCTGCATCTTTACAAGCTTGGCAGTTTAATCTCACATTGGCACCATATTAATTTCTGCTATCAGCAATTAATTGATGACATAGACATTGATATGGTGGTTGATATGAAAAGAGATACTGGTAGTAAGGGGTGGGGATGGGTGGGGATTACTTTTAGAAGTGGTCATTAGTGACTATTTTCATATATAACAAACTTTAACTTCCCTATGTAAAGTTTCTTCTCTTAAATTCAAAGGACTTAGATATATTAAACATTTAGATAATAAAAGTTTTCTTTATGCACTCCCCCTATACTACAGTTAACTTTTATCTTCTTGCCCTCATAGTAGAAAATCTGTTCAAGTGCTGACATTTTCAGTGCTATTTGTATATCCTGATATTACCATGACATGAAAATTCTGACTTAGCTACATATGGGTTTGTCTTAGTTAAAGGTTATTTTAAAGTGTGAGATGTTGGTTAAAACTTATAAAATAAAGCCATGATCACAATGCACTGACGTATTTTTCCTTAAAATTGAATCCCTAATAGAATTAGTGGATCAAAGGATGACTCTTGATATCTATTGCAAAATTTTTCTCTAAAAAAGTGTGGAGAGGATTTGGATTATACACTGTGGTTATGATCACAGAAGAGAAAACCTACAGCTGAAGAGACTTATCAAGAGAGTTATTTTTAAAGATTTGTGTTCCTGTATCCTGATCACCTAATAGTTCTTAGATGTTAACATTCTCTCCCAACACCTTACATTATACTAAAATTGCATGATTTAAATATCATAGATTTTGTGTAATCATTCACCTATAAAAATATTTACTCTGGCCTTGATAACGTAATATGGGAGTCACTCTGGGCAACTTATTTATTGGCAACAGCCATAAAATACATATCTGAAATGAAATGAATTTTGCGCATCATCTCCATACACTTTAATCAGCCATTTCAGGAGGGTTGGAGGCAGATAGAGGGTAAACGTGTTCCATGAATACTGAGATATTACGCCTCCTCTTTATCTTTGTGCAAGATAGTAAAGAAGGAATAACGTGTTGACAGCTTTTCACTAGAAATCTTAGCTTGGACAATCACACAATGACTAGTCTCTCTCTTCTATTCAAAGCTGCCATGGAGCTTAATAAAGACATAATTATACCAGATGAATTACAGCAAAATCAGTCTTCCATGGATGAACAAAGTAAGTGCAAAACAATAAGTTGACATAGTATTAAAAATTCCCTCATACTACTTTACATTCTGAGCAGAAGTGTATAACATGGAGCTTCATGCTGTAAGATGAACTACATGAAAAATGATCATATGAAATCAATTCATACAGAGGAACGTTTGGGAAAACTGATGTATGGTAAGAACAAACTGAAGGGGGAATGATAGCTTCTCAGTGGAGGAAACTCCCAATCCCTCCACCTGTTCACCCCGACACGAGATGAACATATTGTGTGTGAAAGTGTGAAGGGTTGGAGCACTAGATGACCTTTCATGCCTCCCTGTCCTTCTCCTATACAGTATTTATCACTATATGGATTGTACTTTGTTTATGTGATTCTTTGATTAATGTCTCTTTCCCAATTAGACTGTAAATGTCATGGACTATATTTTTATAATACTCACTGTTATATCCCCAATGCCTCACACAGCACTAGGAACAATAAATATTTGTTGAATGATTTGATAAATGATAGATCTGTTTTTCCTTTCTACTTGGTATGAGGCTCACCAGCTTCATATATTAAGCCAGCAAACCTGGGAAAGAAGTTGGTCCAGAATCTGCCCCAGGTACTTAGAAGGAGGTTCCTATTCTTTGAGTTAGTGGAGGATGGAAAGATGGCAAACTAGGGATGGTGGGGAAAAGGTGGTACTGAGGAGCGATGGTCTTGTTGGAAGATGAAGATGAGTTTGGAAGATAATTTTTTAAGGAAACAATTCTGTTATTAGAGGGAAGACCTTTGTATCTGTAAGCCAATATGAACTTACTCATTTACTTTTTTTCTGGTGGATTCAGTACAGTACTTCCAATTTCCTTCATGATGCTGTTCCTTTATGGCTTGAGGATTATTAGCTTGAAGTTGAAACTCTTGAAGTACACTTTTTTCTTTCTAACATTTGTGGTCACTTTAAAAATGTATGCAAATTTTACCCGATGCATGAAGATCGTTTGTTTTGGAATAAAAATAAAATTTTAATTTATTTTCATCAAGTAAATTTGTTAACCGAAGATGCGGCACCATATTTATCCCATGGCCTAAGCCTACTGCCTGTTACCTCTGTACCCGAATCAAAAAGTACATGGGGTGCTCTGAAAACTGAGGCTTTCTCTCCTGCACAGCTGTTTCTTTTTTCCTGGGGAGGTCTCCAAAGTGAGTTATTGATAATGAGATGTGGGAAAACCATCAGGAAAGTTGCCTTAAAACATACCCACTCCATTGAGAATGAGATTATATCACTAAAAATTCTCACATGTGGAATAAAAACATGCTAGTTTTAGTTTGGGTTATATTCATTTATTCAGAGAAAATGAAACAATATATTTATTGAATCTGTCCAGAAAAATGTGATCTCTAAAGACAAAATAGAAGAATATTAATATTAAATGACTTTTTCCCCCAATTACTTAAGAATAAGAAAAGCAACAAAAGAGAGAAAAGTCTTGTAATATCAGATATATATGAACTCAGCACCTTCAGTTTTATAGACCACTGAGACTGAAATGTATATTTTTGTATGCAATTATGAGATAGTACCTAATTACCAAAGATGCAGACTGGAACCGAGTAGTCTGAGCAGACAATTTCAACAGCTTGATAAACTGTGCCTGGGGAATTCTACCCTGCACAGGTAGTGGGGAATTACCCCATGCCAACAGGAATTTGTGCTTGGGTTAGCTCTCCAATGAGTAAGTTTCACTCTGGAACCGAGTAGTCTGAGCAGACAATTTCAACAGCTTGATAAACTGTGCCTGGGGAATTCTCCCCTGCACAGGTAGTGGGGAATTACCCCATGCCAACAGGAATTTGTGCTTGGGTTAGCTCTCCAATGAGTAAGTTTCACTCGGCAGAGACAATTATTTATAGAATTGGGTTTGATTCCATTCACACAGCCAAATTAGGCTGTGGAAGTTTAATGGGCACTGAAGAAGGGAAAGTAAAAACTCAGAGTAAAAATAAATCTCTCTGTTACCACATTAAAGTCGCACTAGGTTAATGTAAGTGGTTGTTTGGTGCTTTTTAAAATAAAAGCTGAAAAATGAGATCATGTATGTGAATTATCATAGAGTGTCAAGTTATATTACGAGTTTAGAGGACATGAAGGATAGGGAATGGCCCTAATGTAATAAATATTACTTTACTTTTGGGTAAACTCCTGACTTTCATGTTACTTATAAGGTTCTCTTCACTCATAGTATAGAAGTGCATTTCTTCACTGCATTTTTATTGTCATGAATTGGTTAAAGACAAAAGAAATCAGCTGTATATGTCAATAAGTAGAGTGGACCACGTGATTCCATCTAATCTGCATTGACACCTTAAAGTGTCTTAAGAGGCTGGCTAGTAAAGCACCCAAATAAATAGTGTTTATTGTGCAACAATGTTGCCAGTTTGCTTTTGATTGAGACTGCTTGACGCTGTAGAAAGCACATAGGCATGGGGTCTGCAGACAGAGAGGTGAATCCTGGATCTGCCACTTGCCCAGGTGTGACCTTGGACAGAGTATTTCACCTCTCTTTGTAAAGTGGAGATATCAACACCCAAACTGCTGGGCTATTAAGAGATTTAAATGAGGTAGAGTTTATAAAGTGCCTGGCCCAGTGCTCAGTAACACAAGTGCTCAATACATGTCTATTCTCATTGCTTCCCATCAAGCCATGGATGCACCCCTGCACAGCCCAGGTGTGCATGTTCACTTTCCACAGATGAAGCCTTCTTTGACATCATTTAAAAACAGAAGGGTTAACTCTTCATCCTTCAGATACTGATTTTAGTAACATATGATGTATATTCATTTAAAAAAAACAGTTTGGCATATTTACCATATGAAGCACACAATGATCTTGAGAGAAACTGAAGAGATTAATACCCAAATTGTATAGATGAGAGAACTGGGTCCCACAGAGTAAGAGACCTGCAGAAAACGAGACTGTTACCAGTGAAAAGCCAGGACTGGAGTCCAGAACTTTTAATTGCCATTGATATTTATTAGACAGTTAAGGTCACAGAACATGAAGACAGATCAAATCCAAGTTTTGCTATCATCTAGATGCGAGACCTTGGATTAGTCACTCAAATTCCCTGGTCCTCAGTTTCCATCTATAAAATGATTACAATAATAGTATCATCTTCATAATGTTGTAAAATTTTACAAAATATAAAATAAAAGTTACAAAATAGAAGATACCCAAGAAAGGGCGTGGTATATATTAGATATTATAGGTCCAGTGTTTGTCAGCTATGGGGTGCTATCTAGACAACAGTGTCAAAATGTCTAAAAATCTCTGAAATAAAATCTGAGCATTCTGTCCTAGGATTGAGATTGATGTTTACTTTCTTTCTCTCTCTCTCTTTTTTTTTTTTTTTCAAATTTATTCCACTATCCCAAATACTCTTGCCCACAACTTTTTTCTGTATACCATGGCAAACTTGGTGTATTTGCTGGGTGGAAAAAGTGTCTGTCTGCTTTTTTTGTAAGGATAAATTTTAACTTTGTAAAAGCATTTCATGATTTTTAATCAGTGTCTCTGTTACGGTTACCCTAGGAACTAACTTCACCCTTGCCGAACTGGGAATCTGCGAGCCCTCCCCGCACCGAAGTGGCTACTGTTCGGACATGGGGATCCTTCACCAGGGCTATTCCCTGAGCACAGGCTCTGACGCTGACTCCGATACAGAGGGAGGAATGTCTCCAGAACACGCCATCAGACTGTGGGGAAGAGGGATAAAATCCAGGCGCAGTTCCGGCCTGTCCAGTCGTGAAAACTCAGCCCTTACCTTGACTGATTCTGACAACGAAAATAAGTCAGATGATGAGAACGGTAGGCCTGCTTCTTCAATACCTTTTAACGTTCTGTGCACTGCACAATGTGGGGCTTGCAGTGTTTTTTGTTTTTTAATAAAGAGGTGTAATAAAACCATTTATTTTCTTTTAAATCAACCTTGTCTACCCAGTCTGAGCTGGAGGGAAATACACCAGCAACCCTCAAGTACACAAGAAATGAGAAGAGAATTTTAAAATCACATTTTGATGATAACACAGTATTCCGGTAGAGTCAGTTGGTCTTATTAGCAAGTAAATTACATTGCAAAAGAGGCAGCTTGATAAACTATGACCTATACCTAGAAAATGTCCTCTCTCCACAAGTTTCTAGGTCTTTGTATTGATTTCCCCTTCCCAGTAA
This sequence comes from Galeopterus variegatus, assembly GCF_000696425.1. NCBI lineage: Eukaryota > Metazoa > Chordata > Mammalia > Dermoptera > Cynocephalidae > Galeopterus > Galeopterus variegatus. The sequence goes on along the minus strand of NW_007728679.1, from coordinate 100,890 downwards.
ATGGCAACCTGGGTTATTTTTTTCATGAAGATCTCTTAAGAATCCTACCTTATCTTAGACTTTCATTTCCAGGCGGCAATGCCTCATATCCGTATTGAAGATCAAACTTGGAACAGATGCTCTAGAGTTTAATAATGACAAATAGGAAGAGACTTGTCTTCAAAAAAGTATTCTCTTATATGTTTACTTTTCCCCTTGGCACCTAGGTAGGTTAATGACTTCCCACGTCTTCTATCACAAATCACTATTGCCTATCCATCAGCTTTGTAGGTAGGTTTTAATGAAACTTAGAAAATTAAATGCTTCTGATCATTAAGCAGTAAATATAGGGAAGCCTAAGCAAGTCATTAAAGAGATAAAGTGTTTATTTGTGGATTTCTTTGCGACTCAGAACTGTGTTTCGTGAAAAACATTTTTTTTTTAAAAGATAAATTGCTCTAGGTACAGCTGATTTATGAAGAAAACATCAAATGCTGTGTGGTTTGTTATGAATAGATTGCTTGTTTGCTAAAAGAATTACCATTAAAATGTTTACAAATAGATCAGTTAAGAATGTTTATATAAAATATTATAAACTTCTGGTGGAGCAGCTTTAAGTATTTTCTTTCACTTGAAAAGAAAAAGAAATTTGCAGGCAGACAGCTTGTTGTGAATGCGTTTACAAATAGATCAGTTAAGAATGTTTATATAAAATATTATAAACTTCTGGTGGAGCAGCATTAAGTATTTTCTTTCACTTGAAAAGAAAAAGAAATTTGCAGGCAGACAGCTTGTTGTGAATGTAAAAACATAGCTAAATATCATTTAATCTCAAAACTGTGTTGAAAATACATCATTTCCTGGGTAAGTCACATATATTAAAAAAGATGTCACTTTTTTGCATTTGAATTTATGATTAATTCTGAAATAATTTATTCTACAATGGGGACAAGGGGATGTGTCTTACTTATGCCTCCATTCATGTAGCTAATCAAGGTGTACTCTCAAGGAAAAATCTTGAGATTTTTGACTCCTTTCAAATCTTAACAAAATTCTGACATAAAAACATAGCTAAATATCATTTAATCTCAAAACTGTGTTGAAAATACATCATTTCCTGGGTAAGTCACATATATTAAAAAAGATGTCACTTTTTTGCATTTGAATTTATGATTAATTCTGAAATAATTTATTCTACAGTGGGGACAAGGGAATGTGTCTTACTTATGCCTCCTTTCATGTAGCTAATCAAGGTATACTCTCAAGGAAAAATCTTGAGATTTTTGACTCCTTTCAAATCTTAACAAAATTCTGACGCTTGGCACATTCAATACTCTAAGGTGCTTATTTGATAGGAAATTACTTTTAGAACGTTCCATAAAGGTATACATTGAATCCATTTACTGATGTCCTTTTTCAGCTTCAGTTTGTGTCAGATACTATTTAAACGGAGGCAGTTTGATTGCCTAATAAATAAAATCACTTGTAATCCAAGAATTTACGGCACATTTTAAACTAGGTATTTTAGCAAATCTCCCATGGTTGATATTCTCACATCTACACAGTGAATCGTCTGTACAGGGTTATTTATACATACGTATAGAATCCACACCTTTTCCTTTTTAAGTTATACACATCCTAAAAACTAAACTAGTAAGAAGAGAAAGTTTCCAGTGAAGCCAAAGGAACAAAAAACACTTGCCTTAAATTTATCTAGAACCGTTATAGGTGGGGAAAATTTTATAATTAATCAAGTAATTTCGTAGACAAATAGTAGTCTCTTTTTTCCAGTGTTATTTGAAACATCATATTGGAACAATTTTTATTTTGGAGGAGTCGATATAATTCTCTGCAAAGTGATAGGAAATAAATCCTTAAAGTGTCTTGAGTTTCTTGTGTAATGCTAGTTATAATGCACTCAGAATTGCATAAAGTAAAATGTGCTTAGAAACACTGTGCAACTCCCTCTGTGTGAGTGTGACTGGCAAAGCACAAAGGAGATACTTGAAGCCAGGGTTCAGGCTAGGTGGTGGGTGGTTATTATAAAATGTTTGCATAGAATGTCCTTTCTCTTTTTTAAAATTTTTGAATATGTCACATATTCAAAATATGTACATAATGCATGTTCTAGTCTCATTTTGGCCAGAAATAAAAAATTTTGCACATCACATCATAAACTCTTTAAAAAAATAAAAAGTAAGAATGCAAACAACTGCAGGTGGGGGTGTTAACTTCAGTAAACTTCTTGCTCTTTTTCTCTGACAAATTCTGTTTAGCTCACAAAGAAATCAATGCTTTTTCACATCCCTGATTTTATGAAGTTTGGGAATGTATTATCATATAGATTGACAGTTGCCCCACTGGTTCCATACCACAACGTGGACACTTACAGAGCCATCATTAATTTCTCACACTTGTACCCAGCAATGGCTTCCTCCTTAATAAACACTGTGTCCTTCAGAACCAAATCAATAACCTTTTAGGTATGCCTCTCTTGAAGAGGAAGTAACAAGAATCTATACTCTGAAAAAGATCTCCAATTCAATTTTAGATTTTAAGGATACATGGTCATAAATGAATCTTTTCTGTGGGATTCTATATGTTTTTATTTCATTTTTATGGTGGGATCTTGGGGTATGTAGTTTTTTTCACAGTGATTATTTTAAAATCTCCTTTATAAAATTCCAATTGTGATCTTGCTACGCATAGTTGGTGAGTAAAGACAAATCTCAGAAACCAGCATCCCTTTCTGTAACCTAAAGCGTGTATGCAATCTTCAAAAATCATGTAGAAGAATCCCTGACTTTGCCAACAGTTCTTCCTAAATCAATGTTGATTGGGCTTTCTATTTGCTGCTGTGACAAAAATGACCCACTAGGTTGACTGACAGTCCCATCACACTGAACACACAGGTGAACTTGTCTGTTTTTGTTTTGTTTTTTTTTCTCAGTGTAGACACTTCAGAGCTATTGCCACTCACAGCTCTGCATGTTACACTCTCTGTATGGTCATTACATGAACATTGTGCTGGCTTGGGTTGGGTGCTTTAAAGAGATAAAGCTCTCAGGTGTAGGATCTCTTTTCAGATGCTTTAACTCTACCTTAAAGTTAATGATGCATTGGCTAGAAATGGCAATGAGAGTTGAGAACAGCTGGGCCAAGGTTTTGCTGCTGTGAAATTTGCATCAATAGAAAGGGCTTTCCCAGTGACTTTAAATTAGAATCTTACCCTTTTTTTCAGTAATAAATGTCCCACTTAAAATATGTCCTCTTTGAGGCCCTTTGTATCACCTGAGTTATGGAGAAAATGGAACAGTCACTAATACACAGGAATAACTAATTGCCTCCTTAAAGATGTGGAATAGCACACACTGTAAAAACCTAGGCTATGTACTCTCGGCTCCCTTAGGTGTTTTCTTCACCTTGAGGACTTAAAGATATCCTTGAGGTTTCCCCCCACCCCCCAGCATTATTCTAGTTTTATTTTATTGGAAAGCCAGGGGGAAAAAAAAGACAAAGAAAAAAGAGCTTGGCCATGAGATAGGCACAAGTTACAGAAAACTAAATCTGGTCTTTGTTAAAGCTTTAAGAAAAATTATTCTCCTAACCTCTTCATTTCTACCCAAAGTAAATAAGGACAATGTTCATTTTCATCTGTTGTCAATTGGGAAATTTGTAATTCTCATAATGTACCTTGAGGTTGACATATAAATGTTGGGTTAATTCCATTGCATTTCACAAAATGCATTTGTAAAACAAGCTGGCTCTCGGCACATAATGGATTTGTGTAAAGTGTATTTGTGGAACACAGATTCTATTAGATTTTGAGTCCTCTTGGCAGAGGACTGCAGTGTATCTATTTCTTCGGCAGGGCTTCAACACACCCAGGTCTTCACTGCTTGTTAACTGAGACATGAGAAATGAATCCTGAGGGGAGGAAAGGTTTTCCTTAGTACCAGGGACCTGCTCTGTAGATTGTTATGCCAACCAAGTTGCATTCATTCGTCATATGAGGTGAATTTCTTAAGTCCTCCTCCTTTCTCTTCAAAAAGCAGCTCCTCAATAAATTCAGCATTAATAGTGCCTCTTAAGTAAACACAAGACCTGCTAGTGGATCTCTATGTCTGCCCCACTTTACTTCTCTTGCATACTCTTAAATTTATTTTGTATTTTATAATCCACTCTACTTTTTCTTCTCCTCCATCCCACATGTAAAAATTACAGAGAATGCCTGGAACAGACATAAATATTCACTATTGGCTCCAGACATATCAAAGGAATCATAATTTTGCTCTTAAGAAAAGTAGAAAATCAGGAATAAGAAGAATAAAAGAGGTAGCTACAAAGAACATACATTAATATTTGGCTGTACTTTTGATGTTAGTACAGGGATGATTTCTTTTCCAGTCAAATTTTATGGAAAAAGTTTCCATGGAATCTAAAGAAAATACTGTCTCATTTCCTTAAAAACAAAACAAAATCACAAAAGAAAACTTTCAAGCGATTTTGATGACAATTTTAAACTTATTTTAGTACTTACAAACTTTAAAGAGTAACATTTATAAAGAAGAGTGTAAAATGAGTTAACAATGAATTGAAAAAAATTAAGGACTTAGGAATAAAATGTCACAGATCCTCAGCTTCATCTATTCCTGAATAAAAGGATGATCTCATTTTAATAACTGTGGTTCAGTTCCCCCAAAATCCAGGTATTAGAGGCCATAGAGACACCTTACTTTTTGAAAAGTTTGTTAGTGGGAGTCTTGAATATATGATTATTATAATGTTAAGACAGCTGAAAATACTATAAAAGCAGAGGCAAAATTTAGAAATATATTATCACATGGCATAAATACATAAGCAAGAAGTGAAAGGATTGATGTTTCGCAAATGCACTTGTATGAGACTTTACAGGTTTAGGTTTTTGGCAAGTTAAGCAATGCTTACATTACTTTAAAGTAGAACAGAGTACTTGGAGGAGTGTAAAAATATGTGCTTTATTTCAGTACTGCACGTTCCAGATTATAAACTTTAGTGGCATAGTCTTTAGTTATTTATATATTTCTTTCTTTCCTTTGGTGGTTTCTTTCATGTTTGTTAATGCTCCCAGGGGCTATCAAGAAATGGCTCCATTCAATAAATACAATAAATAAAATGAAGCACTAAGCCTTACTTTTGGCAAGGGCAGCCTGATTGTTACATGTGTAATCTCCAGGCCTTCGGGGAGACATTGGGCTTGGTGGATAATCATTTGGTTTTAAGCTGCTGAGTTCCTGATATCAGTACTTTAACTTCAGTTGAGCAGCAAAAGCAGTAAAAGGATAAGAAGCAAAATGTCAGTTCACAAATGGAAGCCTCTTCAGTCAGAAAACTAACTTTTCTGCCTATTGTTCAGTCACTTTTTTAGTTCAGTGGTTGTTTGTCAAGGATCAAATTAAACTGATGTAATAGATAGAGGAGGTGTGCCATATATCAAGGATTAAGGTCATAAATAAAATGAGTCAAAGCTAAGAAAGTTGGTAGTATGCATTTTCTACAGATAACAGGATCAGGATGCACCTGACTGGAAAATAATATCAAACTAAAAAGAGTTTTGGAAGAGCATATGAGAAACAATGAAATAAGTCAATTAGCCATTCTGAAACTGGGACACAGCAAGTGGAAGGAGGAAATTTCAAGTAATAGATCGGTGTATAGGATAGAAATCACAGATAGGCAGGTGTTATGCATATATGCTTATAGATAAATGTAAAAATGTAACTGGCAATTCAATTTTGCGTAGTATTTAATGTGAGTTAAAAGAACTGCCTGAAATATTGTTCTTTCCTAGCTCCCCTAAAATCAGTTTGAAGAAGGTTGAAGGAGTCAAACGTGGGGGTAAGTGGTTCATGGAATGTCATTAACCACAGAGGTTACCAACTGTAGTCCATGGGCTGAATCCAGCCCATTGAGCTGTTTGCTTTGGGTAGTGCAGTGTTTAAAAATTTTACATTGTTAACCAACATTTTCAAAGCGGGAGATTTTATATTAGAAATTTTTATTTTAGCTTCTCTGAAAACATAAGAAGACCAATTGGGTTAGAAGCTATAGCCACAGGAGTTCTAGTTAGGGCCCAGGTCCTTTGGTTAACCTGAGGTTCGTCCAGGTGACTCCATTCATTTAAGTTCTGACTTATCCTTTGTCAGCACTTTTGAGTTACCAGTGCTGGCCTACATAAAACTTTAGAGAAATCAGGGCTGGCCCGGTGGCGCACTGGAGAGTGCGCTGCTTGGGAGCGCGGCGGCGCGCTCCCGCCGAGGGTTCGGATCCCATGTGGAGACCGGTTCCCGCTCACTGGCTGAGCGCGGTACGGGCGCAACACCGAGGGTTGCAATCCCGTTGCTGGTCCCCGGTAGGGGCGCAACACCGAGGGTTGCGATCCTGTTACCAGTCAGTAAAAATGACAAAAAGGAAAAAAAAAAAAAAACTTTAGAGAAATCAGAGATAATAAACCTTGTAGAAAGAAAGCCAGAACCCAGCAATTTTATCTTAGCACGTGTTTAGAATAGTTAAGTTCTTTTTGGTAGATTCGACTCATCTGTAAAGTGGGCTTGCTTTTGCTATTCCAAATTTCTAAAAGACTTTTAAGGCATTTAGATTAAATGGTTCAGATAAAATTAAATTAAATAGAAATCAGTTTAGTTTGGGAAGTAATAAAGGTAATTGTATATGTAGGGGGGGATTAAGTGGGTGATATGTCGTTGCCACCTTCTGAAGTAGATGCCCTGAAATACTAAAAAATTAAGGTCAAAATCTTTGATTTAACACATACACAAAGCTATTTGATTGTATCAGTATCTAGGTAGACTTTTAGAAAATAGATGAAGGAAAAACCTATTTTAAAAACTTCAGCTACTTCAGATGATTGAAGAATCCCCAAGGGCTTTTCAGGAGAAAGCTGTTTAAAGAGGTGGGAAATGACTTTGTACTAATTATGTTCAGTTTTGACCCAGCAAATGGTTTATGGACCCTGTTACAGTGAAGTGGAAGACAATAAAGCAAAGGCTAGAAAATGAAAACGCAGCGATGTAGGAAGACATCCAGCACCCAAGACAGAAAGATGCTGAGTTAAGAAGAAGGGAGAGTCAGAAACGGTGTTCCCAAACCAAGAAATGTTCTTCTGCCAGTGGATAAGCAGGAAACCCAAGTAATTTTCAGGGATGGCTTTCACCAATTAGCAATATACTCCCAGTCGTCTCACCACTCTAGGGGTACTTATGAAGGAGAAAAGCTAAGGGAAATACAAGCTTGTTTACTAGTGGAATTGGGCTGAAATATTTGAGTTGGACTTCTTCGGAAAAGAGTGGGATAAGAGGTAACTTCACAGAGGTTCATACAGTCTTGAGGGGAGTAGAAAAGTTTGACATTACAGCAGTACTTCTTGTGTTAAACGTAAGAAAACTGGCATGAATTTACTCTGAAAGAGCCAGGCACTGGAAGAGGGTTGGTAAGTATTTCTTTATAATGTATTTTATGCAAGAAATATACTATCACATACTCACTAATCCAAAAGAAATTTTGAAATGAATTTAAAAAAAGAAAATTGGTGTTTGGAAGGTAATGCACATTGGTTAAATGTGCATATTTTAATACACACACATATATGATAAAGATAAAACTATTTTTTGTTTTATTTAGTATTGATAAAAATAGCAAATTAATCTCAGATGAGGAGATACTTTAATTTGGGGGATCCTTATTTTTTTCTTAAAAGATTGAAGCTAATTGCTCAACTTTGTACAAAACTGTGTGTGTGTGTGTGTGTCTTAGTATGTGTGTATCCATATTGTGTGTGCATGGAGGGAGTGTTCCACTGGAAGGAGGGCTGTTATTGAGAGGGATAGACGTCAAGAAATATAAATTGGCCAAATTCCAGGGAGATGGTAAAGTAAGGTCATCCACGAAAATGCCAAAATGAGTACCATAGACATTTTGTCATGTACAGTTTCAGGGCAGGGAAAGAAAAGAGACATGTGTTGACTTTCTTTTGGCTTGAATTCCACTGGTCGTCTTCCACTGAGAAGCATGATATTTAAACCTCAGATCACTTGCAATAGGTATGTTGTCTCATCCACATAAATGAGAATCCATGCAAAAGGGCCCACTTTCTCTCAAGTCCCATGCAAGAAGTCTTGCCAACAGTGACCTGTGAACCAGTTGAATCTGTCAGAGAAATACTATTTGCCTTGGTCAGGAGTCTGACTTCTTTGCAATATACAGATATATTCTTCTATGTCCCTCTGCCTTTCCCAGCTCCTGTCTTTCCCCCCAGGACTTTCTCTACCCACTCTGCATCTATCTGGCAAGGCCTGACCACCTCCTCAGTGAACTAATTTCTTTATTATTTCATTCTATCCTCTCGTCAAAATGAGTGGGATCATGTCTACAAAATATGGATTAAGCATCATGACTCACTAACGTGCAGGGGGAAAAAAAGTCTTCTCTATATAATTTATTTTATTTTCATTTGTCTTTTAAAGTTTCAACTTTTGAGTATGTTTTGTAAAGCACATAAAATATATGTATACACACATCACACACAAATATGATAGATTACATAAATATAGAAATGTATGCTTCGGAAGTATGAAAAGGTTTATATCAATATAGTTGTTCAGCAAAATGTTAAGTGCCTATTGTATTAGACATTTTATTTCCCAGGAGATGAAGTCTAAGCAGCCAGTCACTCCTCAGAATATTTGAATAATCCATTATTTTGTGAGAACATGTTAGATTGTATTTCTTATTGTTCAGGGCCATCTGTGCTAGTCATTTCTAACTATTTTTTGGTACAATTCCTATTTTCTCCTTTTAATTATCTGTGCTGACTTTCACTTATATGGATCAATAAAAATATTGACTTTGTTTTTTGAAGAAACCAAGCACCCCTATACATTTACAGAGAAATTTCTGTCTTTCTCAATAGAGAAATAAGAAAATAAACATGATTTATGTCAGCAGACTGATACAGTAGGAGTAGCTTTGAGGAGGTGGAGTTTTAATTAGGTTGTAAATGAGGGTTAGAGCTTATACAAGTGGAAATTAGATGATGGATATTTCAGATGAACAAATGCCATTGTGTAGGGTGGTTGCAGAATGGGAGGTGGGGTGCAGGTGATGATGATTTTTTCAGGGTACACTCTCTTAAAAAAATTTAAACCCTAATCAGCTTAACTGGAGCATAGTGATTTTATTGACTAGCAGTAGAAATATATCAATATAGATGTGTAGCAACCAGATAAATTAAAATATTAAAATTTAGAAAGCATTTAATTTGAAGCTGAAGAGTAAGAAATCAGAAGTAGGTATATAATTCCACACTCATGCAGTACAGGAGTGTTTCTTCCAGTTAATCTATTCTGTTTACATATACAATAAAGTATTACAGCTAGACTCCAGCATTTATAATATTTAATCAAATGATTAAATAAAATAACATGAAGTATTGTTACATGCAAGGAAAATGGTCATAATATTATTTTTAAACATTAAAGTGTATTGTAGGTGAACATTGGCTAGAACTATTCCAGGTTGATTAATAGTTTCTTGATTATTCCTGTTTCTATATTCTTGTTGCTTTTTCGTGAGTCAAATTTTCATGCAATTTGTTTTTTATTGAAAAATCCTGTAACTGTCATTATGTCTTTCTTCTCATCCATTTTTTAAATATTTTTCTCTCTCATGTTTTTAAGTTTGGTTTACAATGGGATCTATTTATAACTTTCAAGCTTTCTCCTTGTCTTTATTATTTATGCTGTTTTCTTTTTAATTAATTTCAATTTATCATATTTTTTAATTCCCTCATTTAAACTTCTAGAGTACATTTTGTTGTCTTTTCTTTTTTTTAACTTTTTAAGATGGTCCTAAGATTGGTACTTTCAGTCTTTCTTGTCTAATGAGAGTAAATATACATACCAGGTCCCTCACAGCTTTGTAAAGAGTCTCAGCCCCCGGCCACCCAAAGTGAAAGAGAATCTTAATCTTAAAATAAATATATATATATATTTATTTATTTATTTATAAGGTGTCCCTCACAGCTTTGTAAAGAGTCTCAGCCCCCGGCCACCCAAAGTGAAAGAGAATCTTAATGCTTCCAATTTTTCACTTTAGTAGTAACAATTGCTGAAAAAGGCTAATTTTCTATTGTTGAGTCTTGATGATGTCCAAAGTAAGGTGTGTGTATATATATATATATATATATATGTATTATATGTAAATATACACATGTATAAAATAAACAACATATCCATAAGTATGCAAAATATATCCATATATATATATATAATATATTCATATATATAAAAGCATGAAGAAGAAAACTTACCTGTCATTTTATACCCAAAATGACCATAGTTAATATCTTGATGCATATATTTTTCATTCTGTGTGTGTGTGAGAGAGAGAGAGAGAGAGAGATTAATATTTTTACAAAGTTGGCATCATGGTTTACAAGCCCTTATATAGCCTTAGGTTTTAAGTAAATATACTATAAATATTTTTCCATGACAAATATTTTCTGCACTATTTAAGGGGCGCATAGTACTCCTTTAGTATAATACATTTCCTCAGTTTCCTTTCATGAACATTTAACGTACTTTTGGTTTAGATGCAGCGAAGAGGAGTCTGATGAATAAACCCTTATAGTTGAATTCCGGTGTATGTCCCTAATTATTATTTTTTTTTCGGGATAAATTCTTAAAGGAGTTAGAACATACACAGTTATGCAAGTTGTAATCCTTTCTATCAGTTTTCTTATAGGAGCATTTACTTTTGCACCAGTGCTGTGTGGGAATCACCTGGCACACAAGCCTTTTTTTTTTTTTTTTTTTTTTTTTGGTGGCAGCTGGCCAGTACAGGGATCCCAACCCATGAACTTGGTGTTATAAGGCTGCATTCTAACCAACTGAGCTAACTGCTCAGTCCCACTGCTTATTGTGCTCAGGAGTCACTGGGAACTGTCTTTAATATTTTTCCAAATTATAGATTTTCATCTATATGAAAGATTTTTATTCTGCATTTCATTTAGTTTAATATGAGTGAGATTGAGCAACTCTTCATGTGTTCATAGTCCATGCATATTTCTTATTTTATGATTTGTATTTCTTCTCCAGATGAGATGTTGGGATAATTCTTCTAATTTTTCAGTTTGGTATTAACTTTTTATGATGCCTACAGCGATCGCAAATTCAGTCCTATTGTACCTGGTTATTTATACCAATGGTTTAAAATGTTCAATTACAGGTGTGAAAATAACTTGGCTACATTTTCAAAAGCATGTGACATTTTCTGTAGGATGAAACACTGTGTGTGTGTGTGTGTGTGTGTGTGTGTGTGTGTGTGTGTGTGTGTGTGTGAAGTGCATGGAGATGACTTGTGTTTATCAGAAATCAGGGCTAGTTGGAAAGCCATCGTTCACCAGAGAAGAAAAGCTATCTCTGAGTAGGGAAGGGAATTTTTTTTCCGTATTATGTATTTTAGCTGTTGTTCAGAATGCAGGACTTTATTTCAGATTGTTAATTTATAACAAACCAAAGATAGAATTGCATTATACATGATGAAAGGAAATTCACATCTACTAAGACAATCTGCAAGGCACCTTAAGGAGATAGAACTGAGTAAATGCTGTATTAAATATTCTTAAAACTTCCTCTGTCTATGGTGCCTTTGATTCAATGAGGTTAGTAATCATAAACACAGTGGTATCCCAGCTATTGGAATTTTTACAAAATAGGTAGTTTTGCATACAAGATAAATATCTCAGTACATAAAAAAATGCTCTGAAAATAATCATTTGGAAGCAATTACTATTATAATAAGCATATGGCTCTGCTAATATACAATGTTACTTAATAATTGATGTTATAGAAATAAAGAGGAGAAAATTTCCATATTCTGAGGCATCCCCTTGTACATTCAAAATGAAAAAGACCCTAGTGAAATGCAGAACAATTAAAAGAGTATAGGTTGTCTTCCATTTCCGCTGATACACATTTATGGCTGTGAACTACAAGGCACACTGGGAAAGTAGGAAGTATACAAATCAACTTAATCTGTCCCACTTTGGTATTTCAGGCCCTCCACAATATAGTCCAGTTTTATGTTTTCAGCCCTTGCTCCCCCTTCTCCTTTAAGCATATTTTCAGCTCCAGCCCAACTGGGCTACTTGTTTTTTCCAGAGAACATTCATTCCTCCTCTGCGTCTTTGTCCATTCTTTTCCCATTGTTTGCACCGTTATCCTCAAATCTGACTATCCATCACATTCCCGTCCATCACCAAAGAATTACCTAAGATGCTGAGTCTCCTATGAAATTATTCTGGTCTCTCTAACTACATGTGAGCTCCCACCCTTTGAATTCTTTAGCATTTTATTTATCCATTTCTTCTGAAACTTAAGGGAAGTAGTGCAGCCTTTACCAAGGTAGAGAAGTAAATGATTTGAGATGTATTTTGGAGATAGAATATATAATATTTCATGATGGTTCAAATGTAGGGGCTGGTGAAAAAAAGCTATCAAGGATTTCTAACCTTAGCAATTAGATGGATTCTTAAGTACTAAGGTGGTGAATACTTGAAGATAGGATTTGGGGGCTTATGCATTTTGAACAACCAAGTAGAAAGGTAATGTGGATCATTGTGTGATTAAGAATGAAACCTAGAGGAGAGCTCTGGACTGGAAAAATCAGTTTGAGAATCAGCAGCATAGCAATGATGTATATATATCCATGGAAGTGGATGAGCTCACCCAAGGAGGAAGATAGAGAGAAGAGGAGAGGGCCAGGAGCAAACCAAGTAGTAGTCCTTACATGTTGGGTAGAGGAGAAAGAATATGCAAAAGAGAATTAAACATGCAATTAAAGAATTGAACTACTGTGACTTGCACACAGTAGTTCTCTGTTCATTCTTGTTTATGTGAATTTCACTAGGGCTCCTGATGGCTTTCAGTTTTGGTGTGGCTTCCTAATCTCTCAACCCAAAGATTCTGTTTCTTTTCTCTCCATGACTGCAGTTTCAATTAAAGGAGACAAAACTGGATGAATGAGCATAATCATTACAGGAGAAAGAGAGAAAGTAATTGATTTAAAAAGGAATAGTGGCACAGGAACATAAATAAGATGGGCTTTTTCATATGCCTGGTAAACTAGCTTGATGGTTAATTTTGTATCACCTTGATTGAACCACAAGATGCCCACATAGCTGGTTAAACATTATTTCTGGGTGTATCAGTGAGGATTTTCTGAAAGAGATTAGGATTTGAATTGGTAGATTTAGTAAAGTAGATGGCCCTCCCCAATGCTGGTAGCCATCATCCAATCCACCATTCTTTTGTATAGAACAAAAAGGTGGAGGAAGGTTAAATGAACTCTAACTGCTTGAGCTGAGTCATCAATTTTCTCCTGCCTTGACACTCCTGGTTCTCAGGCTTTCGAACTCTGGCTGGAATCTATACTATAAGCTTTCCAGCTCTTAGGTCTTCAGCCCACACCACTGGTTTTCCTGAGTCTCCGGCTTGCTGATTACAGATTGGGGGACTTTTCAGCCTTCTTAATTATGTGAGACAATGTCTTATCATAAGTCTCTCCGTATATGTGTGTGTGTTTTCTTAATTTCCTTTTCAGATTGTTCATTGTCGGTATATAGAAACATGACTAATTTTCGTATGTTGATTTTGTATCGTACAACTTTACTAAATTTATTTATTAGCTCTAACATGTTTTTTGGTAGAGTCTTTAGGATTTTCTATATGTAAGATCATGACACCTGCAAATAGAAACAGTTTTATTTCTTTCTTCCTGATTTGGTTGCCTTTTATTCCCTTTCCTTGCTTAATTGCTTTGCTAGCACTTTCAGTGCTATGTTGAATAGAAATGGTGAGAGTGGGTATCCTTGCCTTGTTTTTAATCTTAGAGGAAAAGCTTTCAATTTCTCCAAAGAGGACATACAAATGGCAAAGCATATGAAAAGATGCTGAGCATCACTAATAATCAGGAAAATGCAAATCAAAATCAGAGTAAGATATCATCACACACCTGTTAGGAAGGCCATTATCAAAACAAAACAAAAAAGTTAACAAGTGTTGGTGAGGATCTGGAAAAACTGGAGCCCTTATACACTGTTGGAAGAAATGTAAAATAGTGTCACCACTATGGAAAACAGGATGGAAGTTTCTCAAAAAATTAAAAATAGAATTACCACATGATCCAGCAATCCCACTTCTGGATATTTATTCAAAAGAATTAAAATCAGGATCTCAAAGACATATATGCACTCCCGTGTTCATTGCAGCACTATTCACAATAACTAAGATGTGGGAACAACCTAAATATCAAGTAACAGATGGATGGATAAAGACAATGTGGTATATACATATAATGGAATATTATTCAGCCTTAAAAGGAAGGAAACCCAAAATTCTACCATATGATACAACATGGATGAACATTAAGAACACTATGCTACGTGAAGTAAGCCAGTCTCAAAAGGACACATGATACATGATTCCACTTATATGAGGTAACTAAAATAGTCAAGCTTATATAAGCAGAGTAGAAAGGTGTTTGACAGGGGTTGAGGAAGGGGAATTATACAACATGGATGAACATTAAGAACACTATGCTACGTGAAGTAAGCCAGTCTCAAAAGGACATATGATACATGATTCCACTTATATGAGGTAACTAAAATAGTCAAGCTTATATAAGCAGAGAGTAGAAAGGTGTTTGACAGGGGTTGAGGAGGGGGAATTGGGGAGTTTTTGTTCAATGGGCATAAAATTTCAGTTATACAAGATGAATGAGTTCTATAGACTGCTATACAACCCTGTACTTACAGTTAACAACACTATACTGTATATGTAAAAATTTGTAAAGAGAGTAGATCTCGTGTTACCTGTTCTTGCCACAATAAAACAAACAAAAAAATAATTCTTAAGGCTTTAGCCTGAGCATCTGGAGGTATGAATTTTCCTCCAAATGAAATAATAAGTTTCATCAACTGAAACTGAAACTCCAACAAATTGTGGAGTGTGCTGAAAGCCTTATTGTGAGGGGATTAAAAGAAAATGGATAACAAGACTGCAGACACAAAAAAAGACAACCCGTTCCATAAGTTTTGCTGCAAATGTGGGAAGGGGAGGCAAAAGAATATTTTATAAGAGAATGTATATTTATATGCTGGAGAAAATGGTCCAATAGAAGAAGATCCATTGGCAATAGACAAAGGAATGGGGTCTATTTCACAAGTACGAGAGCATGAGAAGTTTATCTATGCTAAAGGGAGAGGGCAGATTTTAGTAGGTGGGTATATATGTGGTGGAAGTCTGGAATTTCTCCATTAGTTGCTTCAGTTTTCTCAGTGAAGTTGAAATTATGGTCATCAGTTGAGAGAGAGAATAGAGAGAGAGGTGTAAGAGATTTAAAGAGAGAAGAGAAGTGTGAAGAAATTGTGTAGGACAGTGGAGACACGAATTTTCATGGTCAGGTGTGTATTTGTGTGCATGTGTGTTGTGTGTGTGTGTATGTTGTGTGTGTGTTTATTCATCCTCTATTAACAAGTGCAGGCATAAAGTAAGTAGAGTTTGATTTAACCATGGCTGTAGTGTTAACAAGCCAGTACCAAATGCCATGAAGCAATAGAGGGAGTACAAAGAGTTATTATGATGATTATGATGACTCACCATGAAAGTTAAGCCAAGTAAGGATGAGAATACTTACTCAAGTAAGGAACACTACAGAATCGTAGAATCAATTGATCGGAGATGCTAACGGGTGTCAAAAAACTAATAGGGTCAGGGTGTGAGAAAGACCTGAGCTAGGAAGGTAAGCAATGGTGGTTAGAGAGTGGGTTGCTTGAAACTGAGACTGAGGAAGGGTTGCAGTTATCAGCAATGACAAGGTATGACCATGAGTATGAGTCACTGAGGCTGGATGGAAGATCAGATCAGCAGCAAAGGCAGTTCAAAGAAACAAAAGTGAGGGTTTGGCAGAATTGTCTATGTGCATACTGAAATAGCCACAACTATGTAAAGGAGGAGTACTGAGGGAGTGACAGAGAGACAGGAGTTTAAATTATCCAAGAAGGAAGAATGATGGTGGTGGGGCAAGGTGGCGATGTCACTGAATGATAACAAGAGTGAGCGTCATGTGGAATAGAGTCTGATGGCAAGAGATGCAAAGTTGAGGATGTTTATAAGCCATTGAGGAAGCGTGGTCTACCAGTGACAAGGAGCGGTATGTAGTTCTTTCACATCTTCAGTCCCCAGGGTATGAGGGCACAGTAAGGAAAAGCCACCGCCACCTGAGAGTACTCAAGGGAAAGTAGTGCCCTTAAGAAGAGCAGAATTTCCACTGGAGCAAGAACGTGGAGGGAGCATTTGGAGAAGTGGCTGAGATTTTTTTCAGTGATTGACATACAGAGGGATAATAGACTTAATAAGGATTGAAGGCAGAGAGTAAAGGCAAGGCTTTGGATGTTAAGCGATAGAGCAGGTTGGATCTCAGGAACCTCTCAACGCCATGCTGGGGTTAGAAGGACCAGCCAAGGTATGGTTTAATCTTGGTGTGCAGTTTCACTGCTGATCTTGAAGAAATATTTCCAATCTATTGCTCTAATTTAAGGCAGTGATTCCCTTGTGTTGCTGGAGAAGTTCATGAAGTCACCCCTTAGGGTAAAGAATTGTGTGTCCTTGAGGAGTGAAGAGAGAAAGAAAAAACATTGTCTAAGACAATGTGAGAAGTCTTGATTATAGGAACCACACCTTACTCATGTATGTTTCTACAGAATCTAGCACACTGCTTGTCAGAATGAGTCATAAAACTGTGGAAGTGACGCAGGGAGACTAGGAGAAGAAGGCAGGAAAACGAAGGAAGAAAAGAGAAAGGAAAATAGAAAGGCAACTGAAAATGATAAAAGATTAGAAAATGCTTACGTGCTAAAACCACATTCATAAGAGACCTGAGTCTTTGTTAGATTTAATAGTTTGTCTCAAAATAATCACGAAACATATTCTAAGCCTGAAAATTNGTTCATTGCAGCACTATTCACAATAACTAAGATGTGGGAACAACCTAAATATCAAGTAACAGATGGATGGATAAAGACAATGTGGTATATACATATAATGGAATATTATTCAGCCTTAAAAGGAAGGAAACCCAAAATTCTACCATATGATACAACATGGATGAACATTAAGAACACTATGCTACGTGAAGTAAGCCAGTCTCAAAAGGACACATGATACATGATTCCACTTATATGAGGTAACTAAAATAGTCAAGCTTATATAAGCAGAGTAGAAAGGTGTTTGACAGGGGTTGAGGAAGGGGAATTAGGGAGTTTTTGTTCAATGGGCATAAAATTTCAGTTATACAAGATGAATGAGTTCTATAGACTGCTATACAACCCTGTACTTACAGTTAACAACACTATACTGTATATGTAAAAATTTGTAAAGAGAGTAGATCTCGTGTTACCTGTTCTTGCCACAATAAAACAAACAAAAAAATAATTCTTAAGGCTTTAGCCTGAGCATCTGGAGGTATGAATTTTCCTCCAAATGAAATAATAAGTTTCATCAACTGAAACTGAAACTCCAACAAATTGTGGAGTGTGCTGAAAGCCTTATTGTGAGGGGATTAAAAGAAAATGGATAACAAGACTGCAGACACAAAAAAAGACAACCCGTTCCATAAGTTTTGCTGCAAATGTGGGAAGGGGAGGCAAAAGAATATTTTATAAGAGAATGTATATTTATATGCTGGAGAAAATGGTCCAATAGAAGAAGATCCATTGGCAATAGACAAAGGAATGGGGTCTATTTCACAAGTACGAGAGCATGAGAAGTTTATCTATGCTAAAGGGAGAGGGCAGATTTTAGTAGGTGGGTATATATGTGGTGGAAGTCTGGAATTTCTCCATTAGTTGCTTCAGTTTTCTCAGTGAAGTTGAAATTATGGTCATCAGTTGAGAGAGAGAATAGAGAGAGAGGTGTAAGAGATTTAAAGAGAGAAGAGAAGTGTGAAGAAATTGTGTAGGACAGTGGAGACACGAATTTTCATGGTCAGGTGTGTATTTGTGTGCATGTGTGTTGTGTGTGTGTGTATGTTGTGTGTGTGTTTATTCATCCTCTATTAACAAGTGCAGGCATAAAGTAAGTAGAGTTTGATTTAACCATGGCTGTAGTGTTAACAAGCCAGTACCAAATGCCATGAAGCAATAGAGGGAGTACAAAGAGTTATTATGATGATTATGATGACTCACCATGAAAGTTAAGCCAAGTAAGGATGAGAATACTTACTCAAGTAAGGAACACTACAGAATCGTAGAATCAATTGATCGGAGATGCTAACGGGTGTCAAAAAACTAATAGGGTCAGGGTGTGAGAAAGACCTGAGCTAGGAAGGTAAGCAATGGTGGTTAGAGAGTGGGTTGCTTGAAACTGAGACTGAGGAAGGGTTGCAGTTATCAGCAATGACAAGGTATGACCATGAGTATGAGTCACTGAGGCTGGATGGAAGATCAGATCAGCAGCAAAGGCAGTTCAAAGAAACAAAAGTGAGGGTTTGGCAGAATTGTCTATGTGCATACTGAAATAGCCACAACTATGTAAAGGAGGAGTACTGAGGGAGTGACAGAGAGACAGGAGTTTAAATTATCCAAGAAGGAAGAATGATGGTGGTGGGGCAAGGTGGCGATGTCACTGAATGATAACAAGAGTGAGCGTCATGTGGAATAGAGTCTGATGGCAAGAGATGCAAAGTTGAGGATGTTTATAAGCCATTGAGGAAGCGTGGTCTACCAGTGACAAGGAGCGGTATGTAGTTCTTTCACATCTTCAGTCCCCAGGGTATGAGGGCACAGTAAGGAAAAGCCACCGCCACCTGAGAGTACTCAAGGGAAAGTAGTGCCCTTAAGAAGAGCAGAATTTCCACTGGAGCAAGAACGTGGAGGGAGCATTTGGAGAAGTGGCTGAGATTTTTTTCAGTGATTGACATACAGAGGGATAATAGACTTAATAAGGATTGAAGGCAGAGAGTAAAGGCAAGGCTTTGGATGTTAAGCGATAGAGCAGGTTGGATCTCAGGAACCTCTCAACGCCATGCTGGGGTTAGAAGGACCAGCCAAGGTATGGTTTAATCTTGGTGTGCAGTTTCACTGCTGATCCTGAAGAAATATTTCCAATCTATTGCTCTAATTTAAGGCAGTGATTCCCTTGTGTTGCTGGAGAAGTTCAGGAAGTCACCCCTTAGGGTAAAGAATTGGGTGTCCTTGAGGAGTGAAGAGAGAAAGAAGAAACATTGTCTAAGACAATGTGAGAAGTCTTGATTATAGGAACCACACCTTACTCATGTATGTTTCTACAGAATCTAGCACACTGCTTGTCAGAATGAGTCATAAAACTGTGGAAGTGACGCAGGGAGACTAGGAGAAGAAGGCAGGAAAACGAAGGAAGAAAAGAGAAAGGAAAATAGAAAGGCAACTGAAAATGATAAAAGATTAGAAAATGCTTACGTGCTAAAACCACATTCATAAGAGACCTGAGTCTTTGTTAGATTTAATAGTTTGTCTCAAAATAATCACGAAACATATTCTAAGCCTGAAAATTAACTAAAAAAAGAAAAATGACAGTGTTTTAGTGATCATTACAATCCACTGTGTAAAGTAAAACATGGAACCCATAAAAGATAGGTTTTCTTGCAAAATTAGCATTGAGTATAAGTATGTCTGTGGTTTAGTGTAAAACTGACCCTCCTCATTTTGAAGAGGTTAATAACCCAGTGAATTAACAAACCAATGAGAAAAAGGCACAGAAAACAATGGGAAGAAGATCATTTCATACCTTCTAAAGAAAGATGCATCTTGTATAATGGGCAAGATTATATTCCTGTTATATCTATTCCTGCTGAAATGGTAGGTTAAGAAATGGTATCTGGGCTGTCTGGTTAGCTCAGCTAATTAGAGCATGGTGCTGATAACACCAGGGTTAAAAGTTCGTATCCTCCTACTGGCCAGCTGCCAAAAAATAAATAAATAAAATAAAATAAGAAAAATGCTATTTGCACTTTGAAGATACCAGAATGACGACTTGATCATCTATACCTCTGTTTGCTTTTCTGAAATTCAAATCAAGAAAATTCAGGCTCCAAAATATAATGCAAGATCATGTTCTTTAGAATCCATAAAGTGGACTTTGATGATTTAAAACTATCAAAGATTTCTGTCACTACCTCCCCTAGGTAAACTGTGACTGTATTCATGACTATGACCTTCTTTCAACTTACAATTTGTTCCTATGAAGAAAACACTAGAAAATGTATCGCTGTGATGGTGTAACATATTAATGTGAGAGGCCTGGGGGCTTAGTAGAAAAAATTTTAGAGACTTGGGTTTTTGTCCTGGGTCTGCCACTAACTAGCTATATGGCAAGCGCAAATGACCTAATCTCTCTAGGTGTCAATATCATTGTTCTTGATATGAATGCAACGGAGACAGGGTAGCCCAGCTATCAAGTGCAGGGATTCTGGAGTCAGATAGACAAAGTGTTTGAATGACCTAATCTCTCTAGGTGTCAATATCATTGTTCTTGATATGAATGCAATGGAGACAGGGTAGCCCAGCTATCAAGTGCAGGGATTCTGGAGTCAGATAGACAAAGTGTTTGTGTCTTAGCTCTGTCCTCTATCAGCTGCATGACCTTGCTTTATCAGCTCCATGACCTTGCCATGTTACCACTAAAGCTCTCAAAACCCTAATTTCTTCTTCTGTAAAATGGGATAATAGTTGTACCTCTCCCTTATTCTTGCTGTGATTATTAAATGAGATGAGGTATATCAAGCTCTTAGCAAAGTGCCTGCCATGTAGTAAACAGTCCATGCATTGAACTGACTACTTTTTCTATTACTGTTTTAAAAATTATTTTCATTGCCAGATTTAATCAATTTACACTGCTTTTAAAGTTTATAGAGTTATCATATGCAAGTGATTAAACATGATTTCTGTGTCTCCTTCATCACCCTTGGCTATCAGGTCCTTGGGCGGAAATGTAAATCCCAGCTCTTGCATTGATTCTACACTAAAGAATTAGATCATTTTCAGTGAAAGCGGCCATCCTCTTTTTCTGGGAACCTGTCACAAGTGAGCAGTCTGCCCGTATATCAAAAAGAAATTCTAGAAGGTGATTTCATTTTTGATTTCATTTTGTTCCTCAAGGAAAGGGAGTTAAACATTAATTAAGAAGTCTAATCCAGTAAATATAGAGATGCGACCATCCCAGACTCACAGAGTTGATGATAAAAGGAGCTGTGAAAGGATCAAAGCCAATAATGAGCCGGGATGAGCAGTGTGGGGAGCAGAGAAAAAATGCTGGATCAAAATATGCAAGAAGCCCAATCGCAGTGGCACAGAACGCCTTCACTACAGGAGAGCACCGTAGCATCAGTCATTCTGAGCACACGTCATCAAACATTCATTGAATATCTACTACTCGCTGAGGAGGTGGAAACACAAAGATAAATTTCACATAATCCCTGCCCTCAAGTAACTCATATCCTAGCAGGAGGAAAGTGACCTAAATGGTGACAGGAGGTAGAATAGCACAGTAATTAAACACTATTCTTTGGAATGAGACTGGGTGGAAAGCTCAGTTCTGTCACTGAGTAGTTTTGGGGACATGGAGAATTACACTTCATCTCTGTGCGCCTGAGTTTCTTCATTGGTAAAATGGAAGTACCTGCACTTGGATTTGTTGTGAAGAATAAATGAGTAAAATGTTTGAAATGGGCCCAATGTAATACCTAATACCTCCTATAAGTAACCTTCTACATATTATTATGTAATTAAAGGTTGCACAACGAAGTTAATATTTGGTCTGGGCTTTAAGCTAGAGGAAGATTGTTCCAGGTAGACCACAGAATAGATGACATCATAAGTTAAGGATACAATGACATGGTGAATTCAGAGCTGTGGACATGCTGGCATGGTTAGGGAATGAAGAACAATCCCATAAGAGAGGAAGAAGTGGTGGGGTGTAAAGGAATTGGAAGTGAACAAGGACGAGACTGGAAAATCTGCCCTGGGCCAGCTTTTGGAAAATTTAAAATTGCATGGCAAAGCATTCTGGCTTCACCAGTTATGCAGGTGGTAGCCTCTGAAGTTATTAACAAAGGATGTGACTGAGTTGAATTTACATTTTAGAAAAAGCATTTAAAAGTGGAATGTATATTGGGAAAAGGAAGACTTGAACCAGAAACAGGAATTAAAAGGCTGAGAGTTGATAATGGTCCTGTTAGGGCAGTGAGTGCGATGTGAAGGATGGGTTCATAGGTAGAGGGAGGATTCCAGAGGAATTCTAAGTAGTTCCAGTAGGATGACTAGTTAGAAGAAAGTGAATAAATGAGATAGGGACTGGAGTTGAAGAAAATCTAGCAGGAAAACAAGAAGCTTGGTTTTGGAAAATATTGAGTATAGATTTTCTTGAACTTTTATTTGAGGATGTTAAATAGGCACTTGGAAATGCTTTAATGGAAATAAGGTAGAGTGCAAACCTGAGAATAAACATAAGGAAACCATCACCCATAGATTATCATTGAGGCTACATCAGGGGGTGAGATGTCCAGCACAGGGAACATAGAGAGGGATAAGTCCTAACAATAGGATCTAAGAAACACTTCCTTTTGGGGGGCAATCCAAGGAACATGAATCAGCAAAGCAGATGAAAAAAGAATGCTCAGAGAAAAGAGGGGTGCATCTGTCCTCTTCCTGGGAGAAAGGACTATCAAGAAGAGCAAGGTCATTTATGCCATGTGCTGCAGAGTGCTTACTTAGGACGAAGAATGAGGAGAGGGCTTTGGATTTGATATTTTTAACATTTGATGGAGCATTCTGGAGTGAGGCAGCTACAGACGTTTGATTAAAATGGCTAATGGATAGGAGGGTGTAAAGAAAATGAAAACAGTGCAAACATCACATCCCATAATACATAAAGTGCCTGCACTTCCTGTACTAATGTCTCATATGCCTCTAATGATGTCTCTTGCTGTGTGTGTTTTTTAATTTTCTACATAAAGGAGTGAAGCTACATGATAATTTTCATCATATTCTGTCCAAGAGGAATATTTTCTATATTCCAATAGTAATATATTCTATCCAGAGCAAGGATACTTATGGAAAGGAGCTGATGCTTGGAATTATTAGAATTAAAATTCTAGGAATTATGTTTGCTGAGAATCATGGATGGTCAGTAAGACTCTCATAATTTGTATAGAATCTGACAATGATGATAAAACATGAAGTCTTCAATTTTTTAAAAAGACAATGTAAAATAACTTGAATAAAAGGCAAAAGTGCTTAACGTAATGCAGCTTCTCTGCAAGCTTAAACACTGAATTTTAATCAAAACCACTGCCTTCTATTATGTAGTTATTCAGAAGTTGCACCAGAGTTTTGATGATAAATAGACTTCAGTGATCCATTTAAAACTATATAAACCTTTTTCAATTTGAGAAACTCTGACAGTTCAAGTTGTGGGAGTGAATTTACTATCAAAATGTTGAGAAATGGCATAAAACTCACTAACAAGATTAGTTTTTGTTGCAGTTAGTGAGTTAGTTTTGATTGTTTTCAGTTATTTTTCAACATAAGCTCAATCAAGTTCAAGACACTTTTGTAAATGATGATACTGGCCACTTAGTCTATCAGTAAAGAACTGAAGGTCCTGGGAATTTAACCATGTCAATGCAGCCGTTTTTACATTATTAACAGTGCCCTTTAAATATGTTTTTAAGATCAGGAAACAAAAAGAAGTCAGAAGGAGCCAAATCAGGACTGCAAAGTGGATGCCTGATGATTTCCCATCAAAACACTCACAAAATCTCCTTTCATGAGAGGAATGAGCAGGAGCATTGTCGTGGTGGAGAAGGACTCTCTGGTGAAGCTTTTCCAGGCATTTTTCTGCTAAAGCTTTGGCTCACTTTCTCAGAACACTCTCATAATAAGCAGATGTTATCATTCTTTGGCCCTCCAGAAAGTCAATAAGCAATATGCCTTGAGCATCCCAAAAAACTGTTCCTCCACCCAAGCTTCACCTTAAATGTGATGTTCATTCTTGCTTTAATGTTAACAGATTCATGTTGCTCTGATAGGGGCTCTTTTCAAATTCATGTCTTATTCTTCTTAGTGCTTCAAACTAGATCCTGTTCAGACATGTTATTACATGTTAGTATGAGTTTATTTTGGTGAAAAATATTCTGCAATCTATGCATAGTTTGTTTTTTTTATAATGCGTATTTTCTATGAACTTTCTGAAAACCTCTCATATTCCCCTTCCCACTTCATTTCACGTTCCCAATCAGCAAATGCGTAGTTAATGGCTCTTACCTCTTTTCTGTTGGTTCTTTAATAGAGCATACAATAAAAGAAGACGAGATTGGCAATACCATTTTTTAAAATAAGAGAAACAGTTAAAGCTTAGGTTTTGGATTCACACAGACCTGGATTTGAATCCCATCTTTTCCCTTTAAAAGCTGAATGGTCAGCCAATTTCTTAAACTTTCTGGGATTCTCTTAGGTCACCAAAAAAATGACAAAAGAGAATATATATACTCACTCTAAAACGTTTTTGTGGAGATTATATGAGCTAGTGCCCTATATTAGTATTGGGTCATAAGTTCTATAGTCAACCAAGAGCATAGAAATTCATATTTATAGGTAGAAACGATCACCAACCCCCAAATCCCTTACATTGGCCCTCATGTAGAGAATACATGGTTTTGTGTGTATGACCCTATACAGTGCTTGTAGTAATACACAGAACATAACTTGAGCCTGTATGAGAGTACTTCAAAAGGTTCATGGAAAAAATATAATTAAAAGACAATACAAATGTTTCCACAAACTTTTTGCAGTACCTTCATATTGAGTATGGATATATTTAGTGTTTCGAGACACATACTGTGAGAGTTAGGGGGACATTACATGCCTGACCATAAACAGATTTATACAGATTCATGTCTCCCATCTCACACTCTCCCTGAACCAGACACCCTCTTTCTATTTTCTTCTTCCATTCCCTAAAGCGAGGGAATTCTCCAAAGCACATTGAATGGGACATCATGAGGCTGCAGTTCCTAGCACATAATAAACACTCACTAAATAGCCATTACTACTTTTAATGCCTTTTGTTTCACTAATAGAAAAGATTTTCAAAGAAAAACTGCTCTACAGCTTAGGAAGGGTCTAAAGAGTCTTCTTTAGAGCTAGCAGTATCAGAACTGAGACATGCAGCCTTGTTATAACCCACCCTTGCAATCCACCCTTGGGTGACCATGCTTAGAGGATGCAATGTGATTGGGCTACAATGCGATCATTTGAGTTAATTTTGAACTCTCTGTAGTCTTCTGAGAGTCTTATAAAAGGAACATATGCTTAAAGCTAATACATAGAAAGGCCTAAAAGCTCCAAATTGTGCAGCTTTTGGTGGACTTGAGGTAAACCATTTACAAGGAGCAAGGCAGAATGGATTTGGTTATGGTTCTACTTCCTTTCTTCAAAGATTTATCACCTTAGAAACTGTGTGTGTGTGTGTGTGTGCACGTGAGCCTAGTGCAGGTATGTGTGCGTGTGTGATGGGTTTTAAATTTGGTTAATAAACAAAATTGCCTTGATACATCCCTGATATTAAAAGAATAATACTACTACACTTGGGTGGTTTGCAACTGCTTTCTCAAAGATGCTTTTCGAGATGTCAAACCGCACTGACATGTCTGCCACCCTTGATTTTTGGTAGTAAAATAAGAACAGTTTGAAGTAGCCTGAAGACAAAAACATAAATCAATGTTGTTCATAGATTACTTGTGCTATGCTAATATATTTGCCATAGGCAAGAAGTACTTCTAAATATTAAACTAACTTTAAACCATTAGTTGAAATGTCTGGATATTCCCTCTAATGACTCCACCAACTTAAATTTTGTCTCAGTATTTCACAGGTCTTCACATTTCGCATCGAAAGTATGTGTCATGGTAGATAGACACAACAAAAACTTTCATAAAATTTTTAAAAATGGGATTGGAAGATCCTAAAACCTTGCCTGAGTGCTCTGCTGTTGATTTCTCCGAGGAGCAAAATATACGTGGCAACTTCTTCAGAAAGAACATATTAAAGTTGAAGTATAAGGATTTTTAGATCAAAAGGATAATGATTTTTTAAAATCTTTACTATGTGATAAATTATTCTGAAGGCATTATAAAGATGTACAAGCTTGCACTAGGGAATAACACAGAAAGTTGGTGGTGACTTTGAAATTAGTATAGTCATAATGCTAACCTCCTTCTATCCTTGGCCAAGTCTGTGTATAACATGATACTACTACTGTTTAAAAAAAATTATTTTCTCATCATCAAAAGATTTTTCTTTTCATTTTTAGGGGTCTGCATAAGAACAGTTGCATGTTTTAAAGCATGTGAACAAGGTGCCCTTGCCAAATTGCCCTTTACTGGGCCGGCCCAGTGGCGCACTGGATAGTGCGCCGCTTGGGAAGCGCGGCAGCGCTCCCGTCCGAGGGTTCGGATCCCACGTACAGACCGGCTCCCGCTCACTGGCTGAGCGAGGCGCGGGAGCAACGCCGAGGCTTGCGATCCCGGCGCCGGTCCCCGGCCCAGCACGGGGGCAACACTGAGGGTTGCGATCCGTTGCCGGACACGGAAAAAAAAAAAAAAAAAAAAAAAAAAAAAAATTGCCCTTTATTTAAAAATAATGGTTGCATGGAGAATTGTAAGTTATTTCCATCCTTTACATACCTTTCATGAAGAAAATGACACCTACATTTTAAACCAATTTAACTCTCAAGGTACACCATCTGTGCCTTTTCTCTGGTCTCTAGGCCAAGAGTGTCCTTAGGCCTGAGGATGTGTGGAAGAAGAGAGGAGAGAAAGAGGAAGTACAGGATTTGAGAGGCACAGGGGATATGAAAGGCCTGTGAAACTGGAGAATTTCCTGGTTCCTTTCCCCTAGAGAGAACTAATGATGGTGATTTGGGGTTATGAAAAATGACCGACTATTGTTCATCAGCATACAGTGAGATCAGAAGATCCTTCACTACAGTAGATACAGGATTCCTGAAGGCAGACATTATGATATGACTTGGGCTTCATGCCAAGTGAGTTCAAGCTAGTGAACACAATAAAGCAATGGTATAGTGCCTTAAGAGAAATAAAGCTTTGAAGGAAGCCCTCTTAACCACCTTTGTCAGCAAGACCTCAGGCCACTCCACTAGGAAGTTTATCACAAATGTTCTTGCATACAACTGTGTTTTTCACCACATTCTTCAGTAAATCCACTGGTGCTGATGGTTGAAATCTGTACTGGCTTTCTCTGTGGTTGTTGCTTATCTCCTTTCACTCCTTAGTGGCCTTTAGCCATTGATCAGGCTTCTTCAAGTTGCTCCTATGACTTTTTTTTGATAAAAGCATGATTGAAATCTAATTCACTGAGCATACAATTCACCCATTTAAAGTATACAATTCAGTTGTTATGAGTATAGTCACAAGGTTGTGCAACAATTGGCACAATTTTAGAATATTTTTATCACTCAAAAAAGAAACTCAGAACCCTTAGCAGCCATTCCCCACTCTTCTCTACAACATCCAGCCCTACGCAGCAACCATCAATCTCCTTTGTCTCTATGGATCTGCCTATTCTGGATATTTTGTAAAATTGAATCATGCAGTATGGTGTCTTTTGTGACTCGCTTCTTTCACTTAGAATAATGTTCTAAAATTTCATCCCTGACACAGAATGTATCAGTACTTCATTCCTTTTTATTGACAAATAATATTCCATTGTATGAATATACCATGTCTATTTTTCCTTTTGTCAGTTGATGCACATTTGGATTTTTTCCCTTATTGGCTATTCCTGTGTGTTTTGATCCTTGGCATCATGTACTATTTCCAAATGAGATGGTGCAAAGAGCGTAGGCTTTGGAGTTACCTGCATCTGACTGCAAACTCCAGTTCTGCTGCTGATAAGCTGCAGATATGGGACTCTGATCAAGTTACATAGCTTTTGTGATCCCTTATTTCCTCCTTCTCTGTAAATGGGCATCCTATGTTGCCCTTTGGCTTGATGTGACGATTAAATGAGATAACTGTTGAACAATTTTCCATTTCTTGAATAGGTAGTCACATAATATGAGCTTTCCCATGGAGAGCTTATATATTGTATATAAAAGTAATCTGGGTAATGCCGGGCTATTGCACTCTATTTTAAATCAAGCACGTGAAGACTTCAGAGACATCTTCTTGTATTGACAGTGTGTTCTGCAAAAGATTCAGCAAAGCTCTATGAGAATTGTTCCTGTTCATATCTAACTCAGTCTCACCCTTTAATCCCAGGAAATAAACCCCACAAACCTTTGCCTTAATATAATGCAATTCAAAAAAACCAAATCAATGCCGGCAGCTATTCCAAAGGGAGATCTAGCACAAGTCTTCCCATTTCATAGCATTATCTGTTGAGGCAAAGATCATGTAATTGATTCACAAGGTAATCCAGGATTTTAGAAACCCCAAACTAAGCCTTTTTAGGTCTTTAGACCTGTAGTGTTGTTTATCATGTGCTGTTAAACCTTCTTATTTTAATTTCAGCCAGAGAAGAATACACGGGATGTAAACAGGGCCCCTTAGAGAAGTCAGAGAGCATGCCTAGAGTTTCTTTAGTAATGGAGACAAAGACAGTGGCTAACCAAGTCTTTAAGTAGAAATGTTACACCTAAATAAGTGCTGCTAAATGAGGTTGCAAAGAACGAATAGACTCTTGTTTAATTAAATGTACTTGTAAATTTTGCTGAGAGTTTGTAGTAATTCACCTTGTCAGTTCTCATCCAGGATGTTTAATGATGGGTTTGCTTTAGTTTCCAAATCAAAATCAGCTTCTCCCTCTTTACAGTCTGACATTAGGCACCCTGTGGAAATTGCATTATTTTCCACATGCATATTCATAGAATTAAGTATTATCAGTGGACTTAAAGAGCTCAATTATTTTTTGCGTGTTTAGTTGTATATGCTGAAGTAGAATAGATTGAATATTTCAGGGCCTGGTCAAATCCTTGAAATACAAAATGCGAATGAGTATCAGCAGGAAACCACCAGCCTTGCTTTATCAGTTGGATTTTTAAGACAATTACCATCAATATTATTCCTTGATTTACAGTTCACAAAATGTCTTGGATTATAATGAGCAAAACATTTTCTTCACAAAACTCTGTGAACAAAAAGAATTTTATACACGAGGAAGCTGACTGTCATCCAAGTAGAATGTCTTAAGTTAGATCATACAGTTAGTAAGTACTGAAGCAAGATTAGAATCTAGACACTTCTGACTTCTAGTTCTTCATTACATTTTCTGCATCCTGTTGCTTCCCTAGGGAATGACTTATTTCTGTATGTTTAAAAGTGCCGATCTATTTTAGATTTTTACTGAGCTTGTGTATGATCATGGTGGTGTCAGTTTAATTGCAAGGAGGCTGACCACATGGACATTTGATAGTGGACAGAATGCTGCATTTCCAGATGCCAGGGTAAATATAATTCTTGATTAATAATTTAATAAAAAAATAAAGTGCTTGTTTACGGTATTAATTAAACATTCAAGGAATACACACACCAGCAATTCATTTGAGAAAACACTGAATGCAAATAGGAAAACAAAACAAATGAGGATAGGTTAATTCTACATGCATTTGAAATATACCACCTGCTTTGACCTTGCTTCTGGGACATTCAAGTTCATCCTTTTTTCCAGGATCATTGTCATTGTGTTGAATTATTACTATGGTTTGTGAAGGTATAGGAACTTTGAGAACAGTGATCTCAAACTCAAATGCCTGCAGGAACCAGGTAGAGAATAAAAATGACATGGTATATGGTGGTTATAGATGCATGTGCATGCTTTCTGCAAGTGGTGGGAACCACAGAGAGCCAGAACATACGCATCAGTTAAAGGAGATGTACTGTGCTCTGGTTGGTTGTTGCCATCTTGAAATGAGCATAGGATTTTCCCAGATCTTCTGATTTTTCAAGTAAGGCCAGAAATCAATTTTTTTTTTTAAGTTATGAAGTCTCTTAATGTTCAAATCAATTAAATTTAATGAAAAATAATCCTTTGTAGAGCAAACAAAAAGCACAGGATGGCAGGAGTTGGCCAACAGGCCATTTACTTTCAACTTTCATTTAAATGGACCTTCCTTCTAGAGAGGAAAACCCTCCTCATTAAATACTGGTAAACTGAAAGTGAAAAAAGTCGTCAGTATTTTTATTCTGATCATGCTAGTACTCAGAAATTCATACAATGAATCAGACTTCACCAAACCCTCATTCTTTTTCTGGGTAACACCTAAACTCCATTGTATCCCCTTACTCCACCGTGGCCTATTATGGGTTTTGTGTTACACTTGAACACATCAAATCTAGCAGATTTACTACAAAAACCAAACATTATCAGAGACAAACTGAAGAAACACTATAGAGAAAAGAAATTGTTTCTGCCAAAGTATAATGTCTCATATCATTTCAACTCCCAAAAGTATGAGGAAACTTGTAACTGGAGGTGTTAAGGAATTTACTTGGAAAAAGAAATGCAATAAATATTGTTTTTTCTCAAGAATATATCTCTATGCATACGTGTGACTTGTTCCAGTGTTTGGGTCTGGCTGTTGAATGAACTTGGGGGGTCTTTTGGCAAGAAACTTTAGTAGATGACCAATTCTTACTTTCATTGTATTGCTCAAAGAACCTCCCACCTCTTGATAACACTTCTGAGGTGCCAGAAATTCAGGTGACAAATGACATTTTTTTCCTGACATGCTACTTTTTATTATATCATTGAGAAATAAAGTTCAATAAGTGACTTCTGATAATACTTTACTGCAGTCTTTATGAAAGATCGATTCCATTAAGTAGGTACATTTCAGTTGCTATTACTTCAAGTGATGCCATAATGTACTTGAAATGCAGTCTTTAGTTAATAATAGCAAGCTTATTGAGTGTATTAGAGATGTGCTAAAGCACTTACTTTGGGGCCAGGTATCAGCCAAGAAATAGTATTTAGACCTGTATGCTTTCTGTGTATTTTCCTCCAAAATCCTATGTATGCACATTCTTAAAAATACAAACATATGTGTTTCATAGTGTGTGTTATTTAATGTACTGAAGTAATCTCATTGAGCAAAACTTGAAAGATGACTTAACTCCAAGTCATTTGGGATATATATCAATGGTCATGGTATTCACAATAATGAACTCCAGTCTACCAGCCTAAGAACTCAGAGATGTTATTTGAAAAGAATCAAGCAGTAAGAATAAGAAACTAAACCCATTCTAATTTTTAAAAAGGTTTATTCTTATGACAAGGAGTAACAATTGTGCGTGGTGAAAGGGGTGTATATTGACTAAAGATGAGTTTGTCTTCTCCCAGCTTTTAGTGCTTATGAAAGTGTGATGTGAATGTCTAGGCAAAACAGAATGGATGAACTTACAAAAGCTATAAAAACTGTACAAGAAACTTCCATATCCTTAAGGGTCAATTTTAAAAGTAATTGTGAAATTTTAATAACATAGGGAAGTATTCACCTATATATTGTTAAATTAATTAGCAGTCTAAAAATTGGCCTACACATTATATAACCAATTAAGCTTTAAAAAGATAAACTCATGTAGAAAGCAGACTGGAAGTATGTGCTCAAAAATATTAACAGCAACGTGCACATGATAGGATTATAGGTGATTTTTTGTGTGTTGTTCCACTTTTCTGACTTGTACAATAATAAAAAAATAATGCCTTTATACAGAGAAAACATTTTTAAGCAAAATTATAAGAATATTGGTAGTATTAAATGTGCTTATGCCATTTTTATTCAAGTATATTTTTGTGGTTTTTTTGTTTGTTTGCATTTTAGCACATTGATAACAGAAAAATACTAGTTGTATGAATAATCCTTGATGGAATTTTTAACACTGATGATGATATTTCATAGTGGAATTTTCTTGTAGTTTTGAAAACCTTCTGCTTTTGTTATTTTTTTAAGGTGAAAGATTATTTCATAAAGAAAATATCACAGAAAAATTTGGGGAAGAACTTTGTAATTAATATTAATTTTATCACCCAACTAAACAAAGTATAAATTCTATGTTTTCATTTTGATATGGATACATTACTTTAGCATAAATTTTTCTCTACCATCAGAAAATAAAATTGATACGTGTTCAGCATGGAGTGTGTAGAAATATTTGTGTACAGCATGAAATTCTTACAGCAGTGATACTAGCAAACACCTCCAAGATATAATGTCATATCTGGTTAATCAGTATGTTAAAATATATCAGAATTTGTCTTGATTAGGAAAATAGCAATCAAAGCATTCAACTCTTTTCACTTGTTGAGACAGATGGCCTATCTTTATGAAGGCAAATATCCAAAAACAACAACCCACTATCTTATCTTTCAAAATACGGTGCTCAGAATCATCTTGGAAAAGAACTATTTAAGCCTAATAAGCCATATGCTCAATGAATTGATTTATTACATTCTGTGGTATAGACATAAAACTCTTCTTTGCAATGTCTGTATCATATCTGCACTCTCTGCAACTCATTTATAAAATTAACAAAGCTTCCAAATAAGGAGTAAATAGTTTTAGAGAATTCAGCTTTCGCATCAAAAAAAAAAAAAAAAAATTACATGTATTTAAGTGAACAGTCTCTGATTTGCCAAAGATTCTCCCTGTAGAGTTCACAGTGTGTTTGAAGATCAAATAAACTGACAGCTTCCTTGGTATACATAAAGCAGGTTTAAATTATTTCAGAAAGAATCCCTCAGAGGAATGCAACTTCCCTGTCATTCTTATTTATTTAAGTTAGAGATTGACCATAGGCTTAGAAGAAACTCACAATATTTCTGGATCCTTAAGCAAGGGAGTTCATTTAATTTTTAATTTTGTGCATTTAAGGTAAAATTCACTGCATTATGTTTAGTACTGCAAAAAAATGTTCTATCAAAATAGGCATGTACTTGTGTGTATAATTTAATGAAGATGCCACCTATAAACCTCCAGCCGCATCCAAAATGATCCAGAACTTAAAACCCAAGGTTGGTTAGGCATTCCTTTGTTTTAAATATTATATTCCCTAGAAAAATCTTTAAAAGTCTAAATTCCATTAAAAGAGGAATTTATTTGGTTTAGTTAAGGAAACACTGTTGTGAGATGAAAGAGCATGGGTGTTTTTGTTAGATGGAGGTGGGTTCTAAACCCAGGTTCATCATTTGCTCAACAGGGTAATGTTGGTTATGTTGGGCTTAACAACTCTGAGGCTGAGAGAGGATAGGAGAACGTGTAAATAATCAAAACTAAAATCAATTTTAAAAAGTAAATTATACTTGACTTTTGCATGGGTTACTATACATGAATGTGAATGTCTGATCCGATAAATTAGATTTCAAATTAGTGGATCAACTATTAATTCCTTTGTCCTAGAAACACAAAATATTTGAGAAAATGGGTTTTTTTGGCCTTTAATTGTGTAATTTACACAAAAGTCTAACCTTTGTGGAGCATGTTGAGTGTTTAACTGAAAGAGATGAGGTATCATTCTAAGAGACAAAACCAAGAACCTGGTCTAAATTATCATTTTCCAAAAGCTACAATATTTGTTATACAAAGGGTGAGTGTGTGTGTGCGTGCGTGCGCGTGTGTGTGTGTGAGAGAGAGAGAGAGAGAGAGAATGAGAGGCAACTGAATGACTTAGTTTAAAATATCTCTGTGGGATTCCAGGACATTTGAGAAAGTCTAAATTATAAAGTAATCTCGAAAACATTAACGACTTTTTCTATTGGTCTCCTAAATCATGCTACTCCAACTCCAACAATTTTGGCAAGAATAATCCTCAATGCACAGAATGCTCCTAAAAGAATCAGGAGTTAACTTTTCCATCTTTCAGTTATGAGCTGCTTTGTTTACAATATCTAAATACTTACAATATCATGTTCACATCTAAATACATCTGTTTTGACTGAATTGCTATACAAACTGTACATGTGTGAAGAAAAGGACAAAAGATGTAAATGCCAGTAAAAATGTTACAGTTTTTTATAAATGACATTATCAGTGGTCTGACCAAAGAAATTTTTTGTAGGTACTTAACCAGTACATAAATCTTTAGCTACCACATTAGTGTAGTGGTGGTTAAGGGTTCACCTGGAAGCTATATTGAAACTTCACTCAGCTCTAACAGGCCACCTGAATCTCTTCAGTTCCAGTGCACTTTTAGAATCTCCTAAGCTCTTAGACCTGGAAGAAATTTTGTTTTGCACAACAGACTCAGGAAGAAAAGGAATGGAAGTAGCTGGGAAGTGTTTTTTTAGCAGTGGCTCATAAAGTGTGGTCCTCAGAGTGGCAACATCATTGTCATGGGATTGGGGGTAGCGTTGGGGGGGCACTGTCAGATATGCAAAATCTCAGGCTCCACTCTAGTCCTCCTGAATCAGAAACTAGAGGTAGCAATGTGTGTGTCAACAAGCTCTTCAGGTGATTCTGATGCTTACTACAGGTTTGAGGACCACTGATTTAGAGTAATGTCAATCTTGTGAACCAAATACAACCTTTGCAAATAAATGTTTTTCATTCCAGAAATATTTGAAAGATAGCCCTACAAAAACCTTCACTAATACACTTTCAGTGAGAAAAATGATTACTGGAGGACTTGTTGCCACCTAGGTTTGTGTGTAAGGTTACTTTTTTGCCATGATAAGATTGTCTATTACTCAATCTTAGAAAGTAGTGAAAGAAAATACGGAATACTTTTTAAGCTATACTTCACCCTTGAATCAGTAATCAAGAAAATGGTATATCATGGAACATACACAGGTTAGGCAATCTGTATTTCCCAATGGCTGGAAAAAAACAGTTTAGCAGAATAATTTCTGCTAAATGCTGCTAAATCAAAATTGATCAAACTTTTGGCCCAGGCTAGCATAATTCCCTCTGAAATGTTTTGTCATGTCTGTCAGTTTAGTCATAGTTTAAATGTTACATGTTTAACTTAGGGAGATGAGTACAGAGTCTGAAAATATGTCATCGAAAGAAAAAAAAAGTGACTTCAATTCATGACAAAAATATAGTAAAGGGACTAAATTAGAATCATTAGAGAGCATGAGTATTTGAGACCCTGCCAAATGTCCATCATTTCCAATGGAACCATCGATTAGAAATCTACACTGGCATAATATCTGTAATTTAACTGAGAAATGCCATTGATATAGAGGACATTTTTGTTATTACACTATTTTGGTGTCATTTTGCACCATTTTGGCATCATTTTTAAAAGTCTTTACACTGGGTTTTTTGTTTGTTTTACTAGCTGTGATTATCACTATCAATTCAGTTTTAATCATTTTCAGTTTTAATCATAAATAAATTGTTCTGTTTGGGCATCAATCTATTCCAGTGTTACAAACCAGTTTATTGTTTCAAGGAGGTAATGTTAGTATGTATCATTATTTTGTTTTAATCTCTGACATAATATATAGGCCTCAGATTGAGTAATGATATACAATTCATAATTCATTCTCTCTCTCTTCCTCTCTCAGGTCACTTCTCTTATATTTAGCCCTGGTAAAGCCATGTTTGTCAAATACACTCACCATAGTGTGAGCATGGATGCACTTGTATGAGGTTATGGCCCATGCCACCGAGGGTACTGATATCAAAGATTGCCAATTTATGACTCCTTACTATTGCATTATTATCCCTGCCTGTGAGGCGGGTTGCAATGAGTTGTCTAATTTGAATTTTCTGAACCATGCCTTTAATGCTTAAAGACCTGAGGTATTTACCCAAGCACATTGTAGGTTTCCCTCCCTCAAATGTCCAGCCATCCATCCATTTCTTTCTGAGCAGAGCAATAAAAATCTAGCCAGACCCTATGCTTTACGTAAAGAACTGGTATGATTTACAGCCAAGCTGAGTATAAAATCATAAAACTTTCAGTACGTGGTTAATATATAACCATCAAAATAACAGAGTGCAATTCTAAATTTATGAGGCCGAACTTAACACTGAATATCAAATAAGAATCACATTGATCTCTGTAGCGGATGACTTAAAAACACATTAGGTGGCATGACTGCAAGACAGTACATTGATTTAAGCATAAAATGCATAGCACTCAATACTTTACCACCTAACGTTCCTCAATAATGAACAAAGCTGTTGTATATTGATGAAAGGAAAATTATTTGTTTTGTTATATTACAGTGCTCATGGAGATACCTTGCGTTTAGGCTAAGCAAACATGATTCTAATCACATTTAGCACAGGGTGACATTGGATGGACATTTTACTGAATTTACACTTGTTTCTCAAAATGACTATACAGAAGCATTATCATGATGACAGTTTCCTCACTTTTTTAAACAGTGTAAAGATTCATACCAGGCAGATACTGAGTTCTTGTAGAAATACGTTTTACTGTAAATTTTCTGATAAAAGCAATTCCACGTGGAGTTTTATAAGGTTGATATCTCTAAATGCATGAGCTCATCTTGTAAAATCATTATCATCTTCAGAAAATTGAAAAACATCTTTTAAAAATAGATAGTCATCTTATGATAAAAACACGTTTCATAAAAATCTTTATTTTAGGAAGAGTCTTTAAAATTTTTTGATTGGCTTAAGGAGAATTTGGAAATTCCAATAGCTACAAGTGTCCAGGTAATGTACATTACAAAATGGATAAAGTTGGTTCTGCATGAGATGAAAAATGGTAGCTAACACTTAGTCAGTGATTTGTGATGATTTATGGAGTGATTTATGGAAGTGCTGGTGACATTGGTTGACTGGAGAGTGTGTGCCCCGCTTCTAGCTTTGGCTGTCTAATTGATGTGTCTAAGTGGTTGAAAATATCAGATCTTGTGATTTGCAACGAAAGACAGAAATACAGATTTTATACCAAGTCTCCTGATTTTAAAACATTAACAGTCAATTTAAATGTGAAATAAAGGATATGATGACCAAATTTTACCCATCTTAGGTCAATTTAAACACCCAAGCTGCTGGTTTAAGACCCCTCATCTCAGGGCATCTGAGAATTGCTTCATACAATGGAGTGAGAGTTATCCTTTATGTTGGTAGAAAAACCAATGGAAGGATCAGATATTCAAACTTTCATAATTTACATGGGAAATATCACCTTGGTAAAATATCAGTTAATATTTTTCTGAGTAGACCCTTTTGCATTACAAGTTTTCATCAGGTGGGTGATGACTTCAAGATTCTGGTGAGAAAAGCACCTTTGCAAGCTCGTTCTCTTTCCTCACAAGTCTGTACAGGTAAAGAATGTTGCCAAGACTTAGTGAGCGATATTATTTAATTCACATGTTAATTGCAAAGCAAATCTAGATGCAGAGTTGGCTGAGTGGTCCACCACACTGATCTTTTCTGATTATCCCTCTTTGAACTGCAGGATATATAGGTAAGTCCTCTTTCATGCAAAGGTGCTGAAAGGAAATTATATTGTTCTTTCAAATAAGTGGCTCTTTAAAAAAATATACGAACGCTTTACCTTTACATTTGAATAAATGATTTATGCATTTTTCTGGCATTTATTTTACCTGTTGTATATTTCTAGGATTATGTTTTTAGGCTATTTTTTCTTTATAATAAATTAACTTACCACTCTTTTTGACATGCAAGATGGACTGTGATGTTAAAGAATAATGTTTTCTAATTATCATTGACATTTGCGGAGAAGATTAAAATTTAATAAAATTAATTGTCCATCCTTGAATGGCTCACTTTGCAGTTAATCATAGATCTCTGATTTCTCCTACTTGTATGAAAACTTCTGAATTTCTTGTGTCTTATTAATATCCATAATGAACTTTGCACTTAGAAAAAGAGCTAGATTTTTTTTTCCTGTTGACATGGTTAATACATTTTAAGCAAAAAAACAGAATTGATTTTGAAAGAAAAGTCTCTGGCTGTAATTTTCCAACTGAAATGTTCAGAGGTATCCTCACCTATCGTATTAGGAAAACCTAACTTCTGGAGGTTATGTTGAATGGTGAGGAATGTATCCTCTTCACTGCAGTACATCTCTAGTAATATAATTTGAAGTGCTAGGGCCCCTTGCATCCATTTCTGAATCTATTATTAGTTGATTAAATTAGCTGGCTGGATCAGTACAGTGAGAAGAGACGCAGTAATGATATTATAGAATTAGTATGCTATGATGAATTGTCAGGAGAAGTAATTGTGACAGCCCTGTGGCCATATGCACTTAGCCATGCAATTTATAGTCATTTGGAGAGCCAAGGACTTTTCAGTTTGGGTTAGGAAATTTGTTCCTACTTTCGACATAGTTTGAGGGATATGTGTGTAAGAGTGAGGCAGGTACTTAGTGATCATTCAGGAAGAAATCAAAAGTCTCTCTTCTTAGCCACTGGCATATTTGAATGATTTTTCAGGGAATAAGCCACAGTGTATGGATGCCTTTATTGTAACGATGCCAATTCCTTTAAATAGATTTATATGATAGTGCCGTTTCTTTATGGTTGCCGAAGATAATGTTTCTTTGGGTAAGATAAAAGTAAATGCAATCTGGTATCACAATCTCCCTGGTTATTGAGCACTGTAAATTCTCATCTATGTATTGCATTTACAGCAATCCTAAAAACATTGCTGGGGTTGTTTTGATTTAGGTACATGTGGGGCTCCTAATTGCAAGTGGTTCTTAAGCAACTTAAAATATAACATTACTATTTTTGCTTTTCAACTATTTGTAAGATAAACAAACTGTCAGATGCCTCTAAAAGTCTTATGATGAGAGTGGTTGGCAATGCAAATACTGGCACAACACCACATTAGGCCAAATTTATTGCAGGATTACCAAAACATGTATAACTGTGAAGTCATCTCAGTACTACCAGTTATAAAATGTTGCTGTGTATAACTGATCCCTGTTACTTCTCAAACAGGATTGTCATTTGATCATAAAGCATAGAGTTGTTTTGATTTTACTTTTTTCTCTTATTATAGCCATTGTTTTCATCAATTGATAAGTGAATGTCAACATTTTAAAGTATTGAATTTGTAAGAAAATATTGTCTTAGCATCTTAACTTATGTCTCAGCTTCTGCCCCTTGTCTCTAATCTTAATTACTCAGAATTAACAAATTTAAAAGAGCTAATTTGGAACTCTATAGTTGGGCATTTCACTTTGAAGGTAATAGGAGGGCACCTATCAATGCTTCCTTCCAGCTCCTTAAAGATCTTGTCTGGGAGTCATTTCCCAATCTTCTCCTTCACCTTTCACATCCAATTTATCACCAATACCTGGTGATTCTTTCCCAGACCAGGCTGTTAGATCGCCCCTTCTCTTCCATGTCTCCAGCTTCCATCCACGTCCCATGGAGCTATGCCACTCTGCTCGTGCATCCCCCTGCCACCTCTCCCTGTGCCGCTAAAGCCTATATATACAGATATATGTATACATAAATAAATATGAACATGCTCAAGTCATTTTTTAAAAAATTTAATTGCTTCAAGGCAGTTATCATCAAATATAACAAAGCATTTGGGGAAAATTAAATAATTTGAGTAATGTTAATTGCTTAACCATGTTAAGCAATCCAGACTTAAAATTATATTTTTATAGGTATATGTTTTTATATTACAAAGTATAGCTTATTATATGTATATACATGTATGTACAGACATACATGTATATACATAGGAAAGGTATATATGCATATAAAGATAATTATTTAAATATGTTGATGACGACTATCTACAAAGATAAATTTTTATCAACATCATTTCCTATTTTGCTTATGTCTCTGAAAAGCCTTGCCCAGTCAGAATAATGAAACAAAGACATGGCCTTTTTAAAGTTACGTTATATATTTTCAGCACATCTGCCGCCCAACATTATGTGAAAAGAGCATTCATTAGAGAGCCAGGCAGGCCTAGCTTACAATCCTGGATTTGCTCATCACTTTGTGTCTTTGGATGAGTTATGCAACTTCTCTTCAGTGAACTAAGAGTAAAAATTCCTACGTTATGAGGCTGAGAAGGTCTAACAAGGGAAAATACAGCCCTCATTGAAACTAAAGTCAGGTTAAATGACACTTTGCAAGTACGAAGGGACTTCCAATAGTAAGCAAGTTCCACCTTCCAGGTTCCACTAACAGTGAGCATTCCAGGATTTTGCAGCAGCAGAAAGCATGATTGGAACATTTCAATGACAATATTTTTTTTCATGGAGAGGGTGGGAATTAAGTTGAACTTTGAAGGAAGAATAGTAGTTAAAATAGTAGAAGAAAAGAAGAAAAAGATGTAAATAGGTACAGAGTTTTAAACTCTGCAAAAGGTCACCAAAATTTCTGGTGGCCAGTTGCTTAACATAAATAAGGAAGCCAGAAGCGAGAGTATTTTACAACCCGATAGCACATGTCCATGAAAAGTGGACAGCTTACTGTTACCCTGTTTGAATGAAATTGTAGGGGATCAGATCTTCTGATTTTTCTGGAGGATCTGGAAATCCAATTTTTGAAAAATCCTCTGATTTTTAATAATGGTAAGTAAATTGTTAAAGCATTTTCTGGGACCAAATGAATCCTGTGGACTACTGGATGCCCTCTATACTATACTGTGAGGACCACATCTACCTGTTAAGTATCATGGTACACTCTCAAGCAGGGGAAGCCTAGAAGTTCTCTGACCTCACCTCTTACCAGCCTTGCCCTCACTCACTCCTCACCAGCTACCAAAATATCTTTAACAAGCCAGGCCTGCTTCCAACTTAGGGAATTTTGCACTGACTATTCTTCCTGCCTGGAATATTCTACCCCCAGATGTTTTCATGACTAGCACTGTCTCCTTCAGGTTCAGATGTCACCTTCTCAATAAGGCCTACCTTTGACCACTATGTAAAATTTCAACTTCCTTCTCAACCCTGCTTTATCATGAAATCACTTGTCTTTTATCCAAGTACTATCGCCCTTCAGTATACTATATAATTTACTTATTTATCACAACATTTTCTTATTATCTGTCTGTCCCCACTGGAATGTTAGTTCCAGGGTGACAAGAATCTGTTTTGTTTACAATATAGCTAGAACTGGGCCTGATAAGTTGTACATACTCAAAATATTTGTTGCATAAAGAAATGAGTAAAGAAATGAATGAATTCATTTGTGGTTGAAAGACTCCTGTAGAAAATATAAACATATATATTTTAAGTATAAAACTAAACTAAACTAAGTTAACCAGGGAAGAGAGGACCTTCCAATTTAGGATTGGAGGGGCCATTGTGTAGTAAGAACTGGGAGAGGCTTATGAAATTGTGAAAGTATTTTGAGGTTAATCAATAGTAATGTTTATGCTAAAACTTAAAGAGTATTCTCTAATTAAACTCACACACACACACACACACACACACACA
Organism: Galeopterus variegatus; assembly: GCF_000696425.1. Taxonomy (NCBI): domain Eukaryota; kingdom Metazoa; phylum Chordata; class Mammalia; order Dermoptera; family Cynocephalidae; genus Galeopterus; species Galeopterus variegatus. The sequence goes on along the minus strand of NW_007728679.1, from coordinate 59,382 downwards.
CACACACACACACACACAAAGCATTTTTGACATCTCAAAAGAAATGTTAGTCTGATTTAAGCCACTGATCCCTGCTACCCAGTGTTGTTTTTCTGACAATAGAGATAAAGATAATTATATTTGAATGTTAATGGTTGTTTTGCAAAACATTGTTCTGACAAAGTAGTAACTCTGTCAAAATTAACATTTCCACTGTATACACATTAACCTTGCTCTCATTCAATCAATAAACTTAAATTAAGTGCCTATTATAGCTGTATTTAACTAGAGATCAGACCAGCCTTAGCATGGCATCTTACAGGGTATCATCCTTGAGATGTTTAAAGAGAGTGAAGCTTCCACTCAAAACGTGGCCCTACTATTTGAACTTCCAGAGAAAGCTCCAATGAATATGTGGGATATGAGTATGTTCATTGGGCAGTTTAATGTGATAGTCCAGAGTGTGGAGACCAGTAAGCTGAATTTAAGATAGTTCTTCTACTTTCACTAGCTCTATGAACTCCTTGACAGTTGAACATAAATTTCAGTATCCTTATCTCTACAACAGAGATAATAGGAAAATCTACTGCACAAAATTATTGTGAATATTACACGAACTAATGTATATAAAATTCTTTATCACACTGTTCTTTTGGTAGTATTCCTAGGAATGCTATGTTTACCCTCTTTATTAGTAGGATAAACTCAGGACTCTAACAAGTATATTATATTTGTTTGGGATTTGAGATGGTGGTAAAGGTAGTTTGACAAGAACAGTTATTCTGTTCCAAATGGATATAAACTCACTTCCTAGTCAAAAAGTAAATGTACGTCTAGCAATTTCACAATGTCCAAAATACCTTAGAAGTCCACCATATGCAGTTCAACATAATAATTTCTCATTTTCTTCAATCAGCCTCCCAGGAGATCTATTTATTCAAGTAAATCAACATATCCATGACTTAAGCTGTAAGCCTTTAGAACTTCAATGGCCCAGAGCTAATAGGTGGAAAGATATATACCTACCATTTCAAGGGATTTTCAACTCTTGATATCTTATATTGCAAAAGGGTTTGCAGCAATAATTTATCAGGCAGCCTTTCTGTTCATACTGAAGTGTTCTCTAGAATGATTCTATGTTCATTTCATATTTCTCTTCTCTGTGAGAAGATAACTCAAGGTAGGGAGAATCCAGAGTTACTGGGATGCATGCCCCTGATAGCAATGGTCTATTTAATGTCCATTTCCAAGAGGAAAATGTAAAGTTGAGTGTCTCATGCCTTAATGAAATGAATCATTTCATGGGCTCCCATGAATCCCAATGTACCCACATGTTTCCTAATGCCACAGCTGCAAGGGAGCACGGTGAAAGGAAACAGAAAATGAAGACCTCTCTGCTGTTCCAAATGGATATAAACTCACTTCCTAGTCAAAAAGTAAATGTACGTCTAGCAATTTCACAATGTCCAAAATACCTTAGAAGTCCACCATATGCAGTTCAACATAATTTGTTCCAAATGGATATAAACTCACTTCCTAGTCAAAAAGTAAATGTATGTCTAGCAATTTCACAATGTCCAAAATACCTTAGAAGTCCACCATATGCAGTTCAACATAATAATTTCTCATTTTCTTCTGTACGTCTAGCAATTTCACAATGTCCAAAATACCTTAGAAGTCCACCATATGCAGTTCAACATAATAATTTCTCATTTTCTTCAATCAGCCTCCCAGGAGATCTATTTATTCAAGTAAATCAACATATCCATGACTTAAGCTGTAAGCCTTTAGAACTTCAATGGCCCAGAGCTAATAGGTGGAAAGATATATACCTACCATTTCAAGGGATTTTCAACTCTTGATATCTTATATTGCAAAAGGGTTTGCAGCAATAATTTATCAGGCAGCCTTTCTGTTCATACTGAAGTGTTCTCTAGAATGATTCTATGTTCATTTCATATTTCTCTTCTCTGTGAGAAGATAACTCAAGGTAGGGAGAATCCAGAGTTACTGGGATGCATGCCCCTGATAGCAATGGTCTATTTAATGTCCATTTCCAAGAGGAAAATGTAAAGTTGAGTGTCTCATGCCTTAATGAAATGAATCATTTCATGGGCTCCCATGAATCCCAATGTACCCACATGTTTCCTAATGCCACAGCTGCAAGGGAGCACGGTGAAAGGAAACAGAAAATGAAGACCTCTCTGCTTTAAAGTTTAAATATCCTGCACAGCAGGGAATCCAGATAAATTTGTTCAACTAAAATGAGCTTATAATCAGGCTTTCATCCAAAGATAAGGAAAGACAACATCCAGTAGTTTTATGATGCACTCTTACCAGAAAAACCCAAATAGATTTCTCTCTGTGTTGTACAGCATGCACTCCAGTACAGCATATTTCAAATTGCAATCATGAAAATGTTCCATTTCAGACCACTAAGAAGAAAATGCCATGCATGAAACTAGATACTCTTTTCTGTTTGTTTAGCAAAGAGCAAGAAATATAGATTGTTAGTGTCTGCCATTCTCTTTTATTTTTTGAGTTTCTTCTTATGATTCGGAGGTGTTCCTAACACTTGCAATTATTTAAATAAAATTATTTGAGCATTTTTAGGGGTTATGGGTACATTTTCTCAGCAAAGTTAGCTAGCTGAAAGACACAAATTACCTGCTAATCAGTACTTAATGAGAGCTTTACAGCACCGTGTTTGAGCACTTGTCTGTATGAGCACACCAATTAGCAAAGCCACCTTTTGGACTTATTGTTGGTAAACTGGGTTCGTTTCTGAGGTGGATAAAATGCATGGCTAGATATTCTGTCCACTGTGCTCTTGGCAGGCTGTTGTTTATCACAAGGTTTTAGTGTTCTTAATGAACTGTTAACAAGCTGTCAATTATGGTGTTTATGCAAATTAGGAAAAGACATTGAAGGATTGATGTGCCTAGAGTTTAAAAATGCCTCCTTGAAATATTACAAAGTAAATAATTCCTCTTTTAATAACTGTCCTTAAACATTTGCTTTTCTCGGCCACTGGTCCATTCCCATGAAGTGCACATGGGAAGACAACAGCCTAGGCCTCCATCAACTGTATAAACAGAACAAGACACACCTAGCTCTAGGATGTATTTTGCTTTATGTTAGCAACTCTAGAATCATTTTCATTGACCCTCAGCCATAGTGAGGTTCAATTATAAGTGTTCTGAAATTCACAGGTAAACCCTTTTATGATTCTCAAGTGGGGCAGCCTTTCTTCCCACTGGAGACCATCTACCATGGCAAAAAATCCTCCCTAACCCCTTAAGTGTCCTGCACTAATGTTACCTGTCTCAAATGCCATGTCTCTTTGTAGTGCCCCAGATTATCTCTCAAGTACAAATCCTTTGTATGGTTATAAATGTCAAACTGGAAATATTTCTTTCAAAAATCTGCCTCTCTGCCTATATCCCAGTAGAAATACCTTGTCTGTGGCCAGCAAGTTCACTAATTTTCTATCTTGGTTAATTTTTTCTTTTTGTTTCACATGTCCTGAATTTGTTGACCTAACACGCTCTCCTGCATTCTTCAGGGACCTATGCAACTGCTGTGTTCTCTTGGTAGTTCTTCCTGCCTCCTTCCCAAGGCAGAATACATCAGTTCCTACTTGCAGTGTCTCCCAGATACTTTAAACAAGTCAAATATCTTCCAAAGCTCCTTTCACCCCCATGCCAGACACACACAGAAACTGTGAGTTCTTTCAGAGCTTGGCCCACCTCGTATTCGCCTTAATGCATTACATTTCTCAATGTTAGAAAATAGCCACCTCATGACACTTTTGAAGAAATTCTGCTCAGACTTATGTTTTATAATAAAACTAAGGTTATTAACTGGCTCCCAATACTAGAAGTATAATAATTTTGCTGCAATCTCATTACTTTTATTTTTAATTGCTATGATCAGAATTCTATCCGGATAGTTATTTTAGGGATGCAATCCTTGAAGAATGCTTCAGTGCTCAGTACAATTAAAGTAGACATCTTTTAAAGACTCTTAATATTCCCCCCAGAAATGGGAAATTACATCTTGTTTTGTTTTGTGGAATTCATGTTTTGATTATATGAAATTGCTATTTCATGTAAAAAAAAATCTGTTTAGCTTGGAGCATGGAGGTTTGTGCACTTGTTAGGATATTACTTATTCCACAATTATTGAAAATATTATTCTTGCAGGTTGCGTTTTCTTTTAACCTCATGTTCTCAGCTCTGGGAGATATAATGTTCCAAAGGAAGTATCATAATCTATAGAAAAATCATGCATTTATATCTAGTTGAAACGATGGATTAAGCTGTTTTATTATAAGTATATCAGAAATGCAATAAATATTTGCCAATGAAATGTAGTTATCATAAGGTTTTGCACAGTGCAATTTCATGTTAATGTCCAAGTGAAATATAGATGACTTTATATGTTTGTTTATAGTACCTGCTCTGCAGTTTGAAAAATTTATTTGTAAGTGTTGAAAATGTAAATATGAGAGTTCCAAGTATCTTTGAGGTATTTCTAAACACCACTTAACTCCCCCCAAGATGGATGAGGGCAGTATAAAACTGTAATTCTGGTGACTGATAAAACATGTGGGGCAATCAAAGGAAATAATCCAGTAAGCTAAAAGAAAAAGGTGAATTAGTCTTTTGAGAAACAGGAGAGCATGGTGGTAAGAGCTTGGGCTCTGGGGTCAACAAGTGTCTTGACCTCTTGGTATAGTCATCTATAAGTGGTTGAGGTAATACCCAGCTCCTAGGATGGCCCTGTGGATTGAATGGGTTAGTGATAACAAATGAACAGCACTCACTGCGTGCTTACTATGTGCCAAGCTCTATTCTAATGCATACTTAATTTTCTGTATTTTAATATTTTTATAACATACAGCTTTTGATGTTTGATATGCTTTCTTGTTTTTTCCTCTTAGATGCTTTTAGATTATCTTCCTGAGAATTTGTGCATTTTATGTAGAAATAAAATAAAGTACAAAGTATTATATTCTATTAGAAACTGTATGAACATGGAAAAATTACTTAATCTCTTTGTGTCCCAGTTTCCTCAACTGTAAAACAATGTGCTGCTGCTGCTGCTGATGATGATGATGTCTATTTTATAGGGCTGTTGTAAAGGTTAAGTGAGGTCATCCCTGTTACGTACTTAGCACAGTGCCTGACACATAGTGAGTGCTCAGTCACCTATTATTATGGCTTGCAGTACCAAATTTAGCATTATTTTTACTGTTATTAAGGATTGTGTGATTTGTACCATACATAAAAAGGTCAGTGAAGGAATTGGGAATATTTTGTGGCTAATCATTTTTGCACATGTCACAATCCTCTCATATTTCTGTTGGACTTCCAGTCTTAGTAGTCTACTTTTTATAATGTGGAGGACAGGGAAAACCCCGAGTAACACAGGTGAGCCAGCGTGTCCTCCCCTTACCCCACTACCTAATTCTTTTAAAGTCCTTTTTATAGCTTTGCAAAATAATGTCTTTGTTTTCGCTTCCTCCACCCTCCCCATTGTTAGAAATGGAATGAACTTCAAAATAAACTTAAGAAGCAGGACTCCCTTGGTTATGCCCCTAGACACCAAATCTCAGAGGAGTAGACTGCAGTCAATCTTTCTTTGAAATTCTAATTAATCTACATTTAAAAAAAATTTTTTAAACATATATTTTTTCTTGAATCCTAATGTTAGCCAAGCCATATAAAAGCGGCACTATAACATCACTTCAAATGTGTGCACTTCTATTCAAAATAGTATTTAAAAAATAATCTTGAAACATATATTTTTTCTTGAATCCTAATGTTAGCCAAGCCATATAAAAGCGGTACTATAACATCACTTCAAATGTGTGCACTTCTATTCAAAATAGTATTTAAAAAATAATCTTGCAAATGTTTTATTAAAAACTATCTAGATTTAAGCTTTCTAAGCAATGATGCTTATGTGTGTCACTAACTCTACCCTTTGGATAGGCACAACCAAATTTCAGTTCAGTATTTTTCTTTTTTTTGCAAACTTTTACAAGTTATTGAAATTCTTAATGAATGCTATTGATCTATTTTAAAAATAACATTTTGGTTTTCAAATGTGTTAATAATCAGTAACACTCACTTGTTGAATACCTCTAATGTGCTGGTAGAACTGTGAGCTTCTTTTTCTTTTCTTATATCACATGGTTCATCCAAATTTGACTACTTCAAAGAAGTTGAAATTGAGAAAAAAGAAGTTGAAATTTCACATGTGTCTTTCTTTGTAAAAAAGAAAAATGGTTAATTTGCCTGAGATGCTTTCCCAGTCTGTCATATCGAAGGCTTGAAGGATGTGTTTGATCTTATCTCAAAATTGAGTAGCCTTGTTTTAGTATAAAACTGTGAACAATGAAAAAAAGAAGCATTTTCTTTATCCCTGGTTGCCCTTATAAATGATATCCACCTTGAATACTTGCTCAATAGAAGCTGAGCTCAGTACATAGAGAAGAATATATTTCCTCTCTTTCTTAACAGTGGTCAGGGCCTCATACAAGGTAGTTTTCATGTTTTGTTCTTTTGGGCTCCTTAAGGCTCATGGTAGTTCACTGAATACGTTTTCCATCACTATTAAAAATAACGTTTCTTCTTCAACAGTAATGTCCTAATGTCCTCTAAATGTTAAATCCATCACTTTCTGCATTCCCACAAAGTATTTTTAGGCACATGTATGTTTTTTCTCTCTCCTGGCAAATCTATAAATGGAATTTTGAATGGAAATCCTATGATATAAATATCTTTGAAAGCTTTCTCATAGTTTTACCTGCTTTGCAAGGAACCATTTTCTCCTTCAAAATCAATGCCTCTCATTAAGACAACTTCTGGCAGGGATGAGGGTCTAGCATCAGTTTATAGAAAAGTGGTCATGATTTTGCCTCTGGGTTTGTTTTAATTGTTCCTCTCCATGCAGCAAGCCCTGTGGTTTGAGCAGTAGAGAATTCATTTGTAAGCTTGCCTCCTATGTTTCTCAAAAGATTGTGCGAGGACTAAATTAATCCATCTGAAATTACTTATTGCACATCTATTCTGTGCCAGGCCTTGCTACAGGTGCTGCAGACAGAGTCGTAAATAAGACAGTCCCTGTGTTCATGGAATTTAATTCTAGGGGGTGGGGTGGAAAGAGCCTGAAAATGAAGAAGACAAAATTACAAGTGAGGATAGCAGAACAGAAAATAAAAGTATGATAATGTGAGATCAGGACAGCGGAGGTCTTTTTAGGAAGGTTAGGGGAATTGTCTCTGAAGATATATCATTTGAGCCAAGGTGAGAATTACAGAAAGGAAGTAAGCATGTGGAAACCTGGGAGAAAATAATGTGTCCAAAAATTTGAGAAGGATGAGTGTGGAGTGTTGGTGGAAGAAAAGGGAAACTCCATAGTGCCCTACGTGACTGGGCTGGAGGGCATAAGAGATGATTGATGAGGACAAAAATCATCTAGGGCCATGATGTATCGGGAGATTTAATTTTAAATTGAAAAGAAACCACTAGAGATTTATTGGTTTTTTGGGAGAAGGGAGTGGCATGGTGTAATTTACACTTAAAAGAATAATAATGTATGCATAAATCTACTCTGACTCTGTCTGCCACTTAAGTTCCTAAGCCACAGTTCTATCTGTAAGATGGGCATTATTATGATCATCATAACTTATATGGTAGAGATTAAATAAAATAATCAACCTGAACTACTCTGTCCACAGTAAGCATTCAACAGAGAGAGGTGTTCATTTAGGTCTTTCTTAAACATCCCCTTGATTTTGCAGTCTGGACCATTCATGAGTTTATTTTGTGCTCCTCCTCTCTTTTAATATCTGAAATTTTTGACAATTTTCTCTATGATTCCTGGCATTTGGGCCTCTGGAGATGGCAGGGGGTCTGGTTTACTGTCTGTTAATTTTAGCTATTCTCCGCTGGAAGTGCCATCACAACTAGAATAACCAGAGAGAAAGGGAGGTGCGACAGCCTATTAAGTGGCCCCATGGGGCTACCCTTGCTGCAAAAATCAAAACAAACAAACAGCATTCCAAAACAGGTTTGGGCTTTAGGGGATTTTTAAATGGACATTTTCACCATTAATAACATATCCATTAAATACTAACATGACAGCTCTCAAAAAGTTTCTTCTAATAAAACCATTTCTAATCCAAAATTATTCATTTTTGCCTACCAATGCCAAACCCAAACAACACCTTGCACATAATTTTGGTTCGTAGTTTTCAAAGTTTCTTCTAATAAAACCATTTCTAATCCAAAATTATTCATTTTGCCTACCAATGCCAAACCCAAACAACACCTTGCACATAATTTTGGTTCGTAGTTTTCAAGGGTACAGGTAATAGCAAATAGAAATAAGTAATCTGCCGCTATTTCATATTTCCAGTATTCCTATACAAGCCGACCACTTCATGGAACCTGAAAAATTTAAGAATTTTAGTGATTCAACGTGTCTAGTTAAAAGGCTGGTACAGAAACAATATCCAAATAATTAAGTGTTTTTTTGTCTTCTGTTTTACTTGAGGAGTCCCAAACCTAAAGCCTCACATAACGAAAGAAGTTAAACTTTTAAATAGAAAACAAACGAACTACAGATCTTTCCTGTTAGCCTAGCCATAATATTAGTACAATATTTTCATAGTGAGGGTGTAAAATTTAGGTTGCAGGTCATTAAGACAATTACTAATTACTCTTTATTTGAACCATTACATACAGAGGCAAGTGATATACTTTATTTCATTGTTTGGCTAATATCAGCTTGTGAAAAAGAAACATATTTTCAGAAGAAAATTATAAAATAGTTAAGGTTAGTTCCCCTATATTTAACTTGATTGTGAGGAAGGAAGGAAAATGTCTTTGGAATGTTAAACCTGAGACAAAAGTGTATCCCAAGTATTAGGAAAATCAAGGGGAGAAAATCTTAAAATTGTTGATAGAAAGTGAAGAAGATTATTTGAAACAAATGAGACTACATCTTAACAAATGCAAGATTTGGAAAAAAGTTTAAAAGGAAGGAAATTTAAGATAGTTGATTTGCATTATATTACCATATCTTCCCCTCCTTGCCTACCTAGTGTTTTGTACAAAATAGATGGCATTTAATCTTGAAATATATATATGTATACTTACCTATATATTTCTTTCTCTATGAACAGCCACAGACATGTATAAATTTATATATCATGTGCATATTTATCATAATTTGGGAAAGACAAGATAAACTCATTTTTCCTACCACCAACTGTTTCTAAAGGGACATTCTCTGTTCATACAAAATACCTGCAAATAATATTTTCAATACTACATCATGAGAATAAAATAAGAATCTTAATCATTTATGTATTTATGGTGACAATCATTATCACTTTGCACTTCAATTGTGATTCTTGAAGATTTTTTCATTGTATAAAAAGGAGTTTCAATGCTTTCTCTAAACTGGAATTTTAAGTGTATGTCTACACTTGAGGGAAATAATAACCAAGATAAGAGAAAATATATAGAAGTTAAATTCTCGTGCAATAAAACCTCCCCTGGAAATAAACTCTTAACTCCTGTTCAATTACTCAATTGCCATCATAGATTTTTATGAGAGATTCCCAATTTGGGAAAACACAGTGAGTGGTTTATGCCCATAAAACAGTTCATCATCGGCATGAACTCATGTTTAAACCTGAATTACCAGCATTAGAGTTTTCAGCATGAAGCAGCCAAAGATTGAAAAGCAATGGTTTCTAATGTTGCTCTAAATTATCATTTCCATAGATATAGCCTTTATCATTTCTCCTCCATACTTGAAAAATAAAAACTGGTTAAGGTAACCCTCCTGCATATTTTTCTCCTGCTTGTTGTACACTTCACAGCCACAGAGTGAATCAGCTTTGCTAAACGCTCTCATTAGTGTCCAATTTGTTTCTCTTCGTCTCTTTGAAGAAACCTTGCAAGCAGTTGGAACACTTATTTTATTTTGATTCCACAGTGGAAAATTGTATTCACGTAAGCAAGCATATACCAAACAGCAATAAATCATTATTTCTCAGATGACCAATATCAGCAGCAAGCTCATATACTTCTCTGCTGGAGTTGATTTTCAAATTCACTGAATAATTATTGGTGCTGCTTTTCATAAGTGAAAAACATTTTTTTTCCTTTTTATCCCAGTTAACTTTTAAATGCTACCTTTCCCCCTCATTTCCTCCACATTTCTGAGAATTATTTTCAAAGGAGGGAAAAAAAGTTAAACTTTATATTCAGCGAACGGCAAGGTAGTTAGATGGCAAATAATCCTTGACAACCCCCCATCCCCCAAACATTTAGACTTTCATTATATTGAGCCTTTACTCAAAGAATGAATCTCACGTTAGACTGTCAATAAGTAAAATAAATACAAATGAATGCCTTAATGTTTTAAGGAAAATCTGGGAATGGATTGAAGTGCTTTAAAATGCAACCTTTACATTATTAAATTTCTGCTTTCTTTTATTCTCCCAAGAGAAAACAACGCATTGTTGTTTTACTTCCTGAAGTATTTAATTGAATTTGGTAATAAATACCGAATAAATTTTTAATAATAGGTATATGAATTTCAACATTTTTTGGTCCTTAACAAAATTTATTAACAGCAGGGAAATCATATACTTTGCCCCAAAAGTGAATATATAAATCATTGATTGGTTTCACGTCAATTTTAATGTGGATTAAATACTGTAGTGATGTTCTAAAATTGTGAGTTCTCTACTCGGTATAGACAATTGAACCAAAATGTTTTAATAGCTTCTGTGCACAGTAGATTATGGTAGGCACTATTCTAAGGAAAACAAGGGTTTCAAATTAATTTCAGCACTTAGACTCGACAAGGGTAACAATGGCAGGTTGAGATTCAGACTAATATTTAGGCCCTTTCTGTTTATGCTATTACTCTGTTGAGGATTTTTTCTCCATTTATACTTTTGATTTATATTCCTAAATTTTTGGAGCTTGTAATTGTAACCTAAGTCGAATCAATTTAAGGAATTATCTTACTATATTTATTTTTTCTTTGAGTTAAAGCCAGAACATAGTTAATACCTGAAAATAGAGCAATGTGACATTTGTACTACTGGTCTCTTCCTAGTAAATATATAGTCTTCATATTCATTTCCACATTTATCTTTATCTCCTAAAGTAAAAATATAATATGAATATTAAAATACTTCAAAAAATGATAAAGTCTAAGAAACATTTTGATATAAAATATAATAGGACACATTATAATATTATCTGATAATGAAAAAACTAGTATTTAAATTGATATATTTGCAAAAAGTACAATATAGTTCCAACTTTTTTTTTTTTTTCCTTTTTGTCTTTTTTCGTGTCCGGCAACGGATCGCAACCCTCAGTGTTGCGCCCGCCCCAGACCGGGACCGGCAACGGGATCGCAACCCTCGGTGTTGCTCCCACACCTCGCTCAGCCAGTGAGCGGGAACCGGTCTGTATGTGGGATCCGAACCCTCGGCGGGAGCACCACCGCACTCCCAAGCGGTGCACTGTAGCAGTGCGCCACTGGGCTGGCCCGCATAGTTCCAACTTTTTAACCATCCAGGGATAAGTCAAATATGTTTTTTTAAAAAAATAAGAAGATATTGACATAACTACAAAATTATCGATGTGATAACCATACTTTTGAATTGTTTTGCCTTGGAATCCCTTTATCTCTTTACAAAGAGAAATTTTAATAAAAACATTGTCAGGCTCTTTTACCTGCTGGTAATTCTGCCCACTGGGCCGATCGTTGCGCTAGGGCTGGGTCTGGAGCTCCCAGACCCCTCAAGCCCATTCACAGACTGGGTCACAAACCCTTCATATGCCAGGCTGGATCCCCAGTCCCCACTTATGCCAGACTGGGTCACCAGACCTCTTACATGCAGGTCTATGAGCTAGGTAACCAGCCAAAAGGTCCTTGGAGCCATAGGTTGGAAAGCATGGCTGCACTGGGCAGATGCCCCAGGCAGACGCCTGCCCGCCTGCTTCACTAACACTCCCCTCTCTCTCCTCTCTCTCTCTCTCTCTCTCTCTCTCTCTCTCTCTCTCTCTCTCTGAAGAACAGAAGAATAGCAACAAAATGAAAAGGACACGTTGGCGTGCATGCACACTACACACACACACACACACACACACACACACACACACAATTGGCTTACGATGGATATGCTAAAACCACACCCAATGGACCCGAGGCAAGGGCCCTAACCAAACTATTCTATATTCCCAACAAACATGAAGTTAAATTAACATGATAGACAGTTTACCTTTCAGATATTCTAAAAGATCTTAATATGAACTGTTATTAAATAAGAATATATTTGAAATTATATTAATTCATTAAGATAATTGAAAATTTTAATATGTAAATGAAAACATTTTTAAACTGCAGGATATAATTTTTTCATTAATGTTTTATTTTTGAAATACCCAAGCCAAATTATTTTTAAATAAGTAATTATTTTATATTTCAGATGTAATCTCAAAAATTGAATTCTATTTCAATTGTTGAACTTCATACAATTAAAAAATATCATTAAAAATGGTTAAGAAATCTGCAACACAATATGTCTTATCTCTGAATTTTACATAGATTTAGTTTAATGAAAACTCTAGAAGTATTTGGAAGGACATTGAATTCATGAGTCTGTAATAATAAAGTAGCTGAGATTTAGAATATTAGAATATATAATCATACTAAATTATTATTAATTATTGACAATATAATATATATTTTAATATGAATATTTATATATTATTATTTATTGGCAATATCCACTCACACACAGATGATGTCATGTGGCTAGCTGAAGATCTGTCAGTTTCTTTGACCTTATGGAAAAAAACAAGATAGAAAATTATAGATCTAGATTTATATTAATTTGAATGAAGGTTGAGTAGAATTTGCAACATGACCCAACTACCTACTTGCCCAGAAATTTAAAAATAGCAGATAGATCCACTTGGCTGTAGAGAACTTATTTAGTAGTTGAATGCCAGCATAGGTGTTCCAATCTAGATGAATTTTCTTTGTGTATCTCACTTATTGGATCACCTACTTTTTTAAACAGTTCTTTATTAAGCAGAGCAGTTTCCCAATGTACATGTTATCAGTTTCATGGGGGGAAAATATAATCAGAAATTAGAATTAGAGAATGCTATATATTCAATGCCTTTAGTACATTGGAAGTTTCAGAGTTTCAACAGAGAAGACATCTCTTTAACACAGTGTCTCCCAAAATACCATTTACCAATCATTACTTATTAATATTCCACAGAATAATACATTATTAATACATCATTGCTTATTAATATTCCGCAGAATAAGATTCCTTCATATAAAATACAGCCTACTACTAACTCCAGACTGATAATCCAGACTATTTATTATCTGCCTTCAATCTCTCTTTCAAACTTTAGTTTCATCAGGAAATCTATAAATCTATAAATCGTATATTTCAATGAGAATGCACTATGTATTTTACTTGTGTGAATCCCCAAATTGTTCCTCTTTTGTGCCTTTGCTCATGTTTTTTTCTCCTTATGAAATGTCTATTGTCTCTCCCTCCTTATCTTCCCATGTTCAAAACCAAGTGCATAGTAGGTGCTTCACAAAAACACATACATAAATAATTCGCTTACTAAATGACGACATTCTAGTTCACAGCTATGCAATGTACATATCAAACGAAGCTTGAACAAACATTTCTCATGCTTTCTTTGCAAAGTGTATTATGTCACTACTATGAGGAAAACAACCAGGCTAGTGTTATGCATGCGTCACGTGAGAGGGTCAGCACTGAGTTTTCCAAAGGAAGAAGAGGTGGTCAGGTTAGATTTTATGGAGAGGATAGGATCTAAGACATATCTTGATGAAATAATGCAGACTGATAACTTTTGAAAATGTGATTAGAAGCTCTAAAATAATACAATACCTATCTGCTCTGAGTACGAAGACTTGGAAAGGAGATGGTTTGCTTTGTAAAGATGCTCAACCTGCTTCTGTGGCTAAGAAACGTGGATGTCTATAGACTGCTTAGGAAGCAATGATGCAATGATTCAATAACTGCAATCATGAAAACACCCTGAATTGAATGATCCTGTCTCTGTTTATTGTGATATTAGGAAATTTATCCTTTCTAGGCTGGTGTTTCCTCAGAAAATGGGACTAGTAATACCAATTTGTAGAGTCTCTTCATGAATTAATAATACACTGTATATAAAAACATAATAGATTGTCATGTAGTAACTTTTCAATATGTGAAAATGTTATTTATAATATTATCTCTCTTGATCCTTTTGTTGTTCCTCCTTCTCTTAGATTAAGTCAAGAAGAATGCAATGACTTTTCATGGATATTCACAACTTTGTCATGAGAGTCAGGAAGCATTCTTACCTACCCATATTTTTCTTGAAAAGTGTAAAATTCTAAATGATTAACAAGGCCACATTTTAAAAGATTGAACATTTTATCTATAATGCATTATTGCCAATTCAAATTCAATTACAGTATAAAGGCATTATATAATTTAATTTATACATTTGGGCATCTCTTGTTGCTGCAAAAATGTCCTGTTCTACATGGTAGCTCTAACCTTTCCCCAGTTACCACAGTCTGATGTTTTCAGACACAATTTGTTTGCAGTAAATAGCTTTTATTAAAAAAATTGTCTACCCAGCCTTTTGTATATTATAACCAGATCCTGTTTTAATGAGATAACTATAGATAACACGGTCATATTGTCATGCCTCTTAAATAATATATTGAGATCATTCTACTTATAGCAATTTAATGAAAATAAATGTGTTGTTTTTTTTTTTTTTACTGAATGGAATTTCCATAATACAATGAGTTTCCTGAGATAAAAGCTTCAGTGCTAAGTGAAATGTAGAACTAAGACAGTGATCCTTCTGGAGAAATGGGGAGGAGTGTTTACTGTGCCAACCCCAACCCATTGGAAATGACTTCTCGGATCCCTGCATTGAAGAGGATTTGGAAGCATCATCCAGGCCTAGAAACAATGAATGCTACACAGCTTATGAGTATAAGAGCAGGATATGAGGGTCTTGAGCACATATTCATTATTTCTGTTCAAATGAGATATATGTGTCATGTCTCTAATTACTGGGGAATAACAAAGGAAATATCTGGAATAATTCTTCTCAATATTATAGTGACTATTCAACCCCCTGACGATAAGAAGTGACTATGTAATATTAATCCTCGACAATCTTTCCTTCTTTTCATTTCTTTTAAAGTCTTCTATCTTTATCCCCTTTCCCACCTTTTTATCTTCTCTTCCTTTTTCTACTCTGCTTTTGGGTGTCTTTATTTTTCTTTTTTTTCCTCCTTCTCTTTCTTTTTCCTTCCTTCTTCAAACTTTTTGAGCATCTACAGTGTGCTTATATATTAAGCCAGGAGCCCAGGTAAATCAACAGTCTGTGGGAAATTAGAATGGCGGCATTGTTTGGTTGTATCTAATCGGTCATTTGTAATTAGTCCCCCATCACATAGAGGGACTCCAGCTAGCTTTTCCGGACCAGCATATGGATGTTTCAAACTACTTGCTAACCCCCTCCCCAACTTCCCAGCAAGGTAATGACCCAGGAGGCATTCATTTCCCCCCACACTCGTAAAGGTAATGGAGAGCTGGCTGCTTTGAAAATGCTTGCACGCTCACTCATGCATAGTATCTTCCCAGGACTGCTCTTCGTCATGGAGAGTTAATTGCCCTTTGGATTTCCTAGGTATTAATCTAACATTTACTTGAATATTAACTTTTTTCCAAGCCCAACTAAAGGCAACTTTTGCCACAGTG
This sequence comes from Galeopterus variegatus, assembly GCF_000696425.1. Taxonomy (NCBI): domain Eukaryota; kingdom Metazoa; phylum Chordata; class Mammalia; order Dermoptera; family Cynocephalidae; genus Galeopterus; species Galeopterus variegatus. Next base: position 43,520 of record NW_007728679.1, on the reverse strand, counting down.
CTGACCATATGCTAAAAAGCAATGCTTATACCAGTTTTGGGGAAGACAAAGTAATAATATTCTAAGGAAATTTAGCATTAGCCTCTGGCTGTTACCTGTCTCTACATTAGTCAAAGCCGATAATAATTTTCTATCTTTTGGATTTCTTCAACTCTTCATTTTTTAAGTAAAATTGCTGTATTGGTGGATATTTTTCAAAGTCACCCATCATTTGAAAAAGCACCACATCTTGCATGCTATCGGCATGTACTTCATTAAATGTAATTTGGATTTATTCAGCTATTTTTCTGCTTTTCTATCAACTGAACCCCAGAAATCAGCCTTTTATCATATTTTAATGAGGAAAATCAATTGCAGAGTAATTTTCTTCTCTAGTTCCTCAGCAAGAAAGTTTCTGTTACTTGTATATAGTCCTGTGGTATGGTCTTAACCCTTCCTCTTGGGTAGAAATGAAAGGAAGGAAAATTATCTCCACCTTTCATATGCTGTGTTGGTGAAGGGCGTGAGAGGCCTTTCTCTAATGAGCAGTTTTTTTTCACTGTTTTCTACTTTATAATACATTTATTTTTCCCCTTCTGGAAATGATGTGCTTCTCTTGTGATATAGGTAAGGCAGTGGAGGAGAAGTTAGCATATTTTTTACTGCAGGGGTGTTGCAGGTACAAAGAAGGGTGGCAGCTGGAGCATCACTTGCTGAGTTTGCCTAGAATCTGATGCCTTCTCTACCACTTACTTCACATGTGTCCTTGGGTAAATCTCTTAAGCTTTCTGGGCTTAAGGTTTTTGCTTTAAAATTTCAGCTATAATAGAAAAAGTAAAGAAAAAGAATGCATCCTATTAAAGATTAGAATCTCGTTATACAGTTTTCTCCATTCTAAAAACCCTACATATGCAAACCCAAGTGCCTTCTTCACGTCCCCAGAGATAATCATTTTTATAAATTTATACCACTCTTGGAGTCGCTTTTCATCAGATGATTTTTTCTGAGATCTAGTCATGTCGTTGGCACATAGCTAGGTTTTATTACTTTTAACTGTTTATAGCATTACATGAGTGAATCATGTTTTATTTAACCATTTACTATTGATGAATGTTCTATTATTTGAAGTATTACTTTATTACACAAAATTCTGTGATGAACATGCTTGCACATGTGTGTGTGTGGCTCTCTAAGGCTGATAATTAGGAGTGAATTTGCTAGATTATAGGAATGTCGACTTTTAATTTTAATTAATTTAACCTTGTTCCAATCACTCAGGTGTCATGATTTGAAGTTGCTCAATTGCTTGTACAGAAATGAGTTGTTAAACATTGTCCTTTGTGAGCTAAAAGTGAAGTTGCAGTGTGTATAGAAGTGTGCGAATGCATAAAAGGTCACAATGATTGATGGCCTTTGAAAACTGGTCATTTATGTCAAGATGGAGACGATGGTAAGGTTTATTATTCTGTGAGTCTTCCAGGTGATGAGGACATCTGAATATCACATCATTTTCTCCATCTGTTCTATCCTTTGAAGTAATGAGTCATGAAACCCAAGGAAGTTGAGTCCTCATGCAGTGATGGCTGGCTTCCACATGGATTTGGGGATGCTGGGCTAGCAGTGATTGGCAAGTTAGTGCCTGGGTACCAAATCCAGCACAAAGCCTGTTTTTATAAATAAAGTTTTATTAGAACAAACAAGAAAACATCATTATTTTGCATACTGTCTGTGGTTGTTTGCCATACAAAGGCAGAGTTAAGAAGTTCTAAAAGACCGTGTTGTGCAAAGCTTAAATTTTTTACTCTCTGGCCCTTTAAAGAAAAGGGTTATTGATCCCTCATCTACAATATATATAACCTGCTGTAGACTTCAATTTGAAAGTTTGATAACTAGTTTGTGAACAGATAACTGGATGCTGTGTTTTTTTTTTACTTTGAGGCATTTAAAAAACCTTGATAATTCTCTTAGCAGATAGATTATAATGGTGGACAGTTTATAATGAAATTCTAAGTTTATAAAATGTTTTTGTTTGCTCTAAAATAGGTGAGGATTATAGTGCAAGTACTTTTGAAAAATATTTTCCCTTGGAGAAAACACTAATGTTAATCATATCTTTTCTTTTCTATATTTTCTAATATATTATTGAAATAATATCTCCTTTAACTTGAAAAAAGGAGCTTGTTTTACACAGTAACTCTTTAACTTTTAGGATTAAAAAAAGACAGTTAAATTATGGTTTATGGATTTCTGTAGTGTTTAATTTAATAGTAAGAAATCTGTCTTATGATTACTCAAAACATCTGTCTTTTTATCCTAGTAAGTTAATTCATTAAGTTCAAAAAGACTTACTTAAAATAGCATTAAAATATTAGCATATTCTTTGGCACATAAATGTTTAATAATTATATTTTATATTTCCTCAATTCATAGTTACTGGTATTATGGTGGCAGATAAGTAAGATAGTCTCAAGGGATTTTACTAATTCAAGAAAATACTATCAGCCTTATATTTAAACAGCATGTCTTAGTCATAAAAGGGAACCACAATTAAAGTCTTAAGAAACATATTATAATGTTAAGTTTGCTTTATATTTCCATACATATGGTGTCCAGTAGACCTGTCTCAGAGTCGTACACATGTATACACACACAGAATCTTTAACTCTGTCATGGGAAACCACTATATTAGTGATTTTTATATGTAATAAATGAACAAGCTCTTAACTGAGCAAATTCAGACATTTGGTAAAAATTAAGGTTAAATATAAAGCTATTGAAATATATGGAGAAAAATCAAAAATTACTGTTAGCAAATATCAATAGAAATTGATAAAAATAGAAATAATCACACCTGAAACAAATGTAAGTTGAAAGAAGCATTCCTGCTAACAGTTCAGGAAGAGAAAGAAACAACAGAAGTAGATACTGACCCTAAATAAATAAAAACAGATTTCTCTTCTAAAAATTATTGCAATTCTCCAAATTTCTCTAGTTTCTAAATCATATTGTTCACAGTAATTTTATGCAAAGAACACACTAGTAAGAGTTCATGCTGACTAGGATGGAAACTCTCTTTTCTAATGTATAGCCTCAATACCTGGAACTGAGTAAAAGCTCTGTAAACTTTTACAATAAGTGAACGTTTGGGCAAATATTAAAACAAATAGTTTTACTGAAAATACGTTCTTGTAAAAGGAGCCACAAAACTAGTATGATGAAACTCAATACAGTCACTGAATTACACACATTTTCCTTACATATTTAAATGACCACAGGCTCAATATTTCAGAACCTCAGTTACCCCATTTGGAAAATAGATATAATAATGTTATCTACTTATTGAGCATTACAAATTGTACATAAAGCACTTGGGGTAAGTATTACAAGTTATTGTACATAAAGCACTTAGAGAAGCCTGGTATATAGTATGAATTCCATCAATATTATCTGATGCACTAGTAGCAGTACTTGTAGTAATTGTAGTATTGATAGTAGTAGTAGTCAAAAGCATCTTTTGATGCCCCACATGTCCTAATTTAAAGTTTAAATAAACAATACCAATATTAGCAAATGCATTGTCTAGAGTCTTCATTGTCAGAGACAAGTGTAAGCCAATCGTTTGTTTATTCTGGAGACATTTATCATATGTTGGGCTTCTTATATGTTATATGATACATATACATTATATTATACATTATATGTCAAGCTTTGTCTTACCTCTGGGCAGGTAGATTTTGAAGATGACTAAAGTTGAGCATTCAGCCCAGAAGGGCAGCCATAATATAAGCAAGTAAATTCACAGCCAGCAAGCAATTCTATCCAAGACAGAGGTAAGAACGACAATAACTCAGTATTGAATAACTAAAAGCTCTTCTAAAGGGTCCCTGTACATACACTTTATCCTTCCAAGAACCCTGCAAAGTCCTTCTTACCATCCCTATTCTGCACATGAAAAAACTGAGATCAAGTTAAATGTAGAATCACATAACCAGGGACTGTCAATGGCAGAATTGAACTGGGTCTCCAGAGTCCACAGCGCATGCATGATTTTCCAACCCTCAGCCATTGCTTGTGTGGTCTGGGAGACAGACAGTGTTAGCTGGGATGTCACTTACTCCACAGTGTGGCTGCCCAAACCATTCCTCCTATGGACACCACAAATGGAGCAGAAAGAAAAATGGAGAGAAGCCATTTCATTTTAGGATTCTTGTCAACAGTCTGTTCAGTCTGGCATGGTTTCTTCTTGGTACTTATGTACATACTAATTGCCATGACTAAATGGTGTCATTGTAAGTAATAATGCTCTGGTGAATGGTTTCATCTTCCCTGGGGTTTTGTGGACATCTTCAGCTGCTGGTCTAGTGATAAGTGGGGCAATGTGAAGGGAGCTGCTCAGCTTCAAAAACCCACCTTCTTGGGCCGGCCCTGTGGCGCACTCGGGAGAGTGCAGCACTCCCGCCGCGGGTTCGGATACTATATAGGGATGGCCGGTGTGCTCACTGGCTGAGCGCAGTGCGGGTGACACCAAGCCAAGGGTTGCAATCCCCTTACCGGTCACAAAAAAAAAGACAAAAAAAAACCCCAAAAACCCACCTTCTTGTTTTTATGCAATCACTGTTGACAAAAATATTCAGTAATGACTGATATTTAAATAAAAATGATTTAAATTGTGATGAAAAATATTTATAATTTTTTTATTGAAACAATTAATTGTACATATTTACAGGGCACAGAGTTGAATATCAGTACTCGCGTACAATGTGTAATGATCAAATTAGGATATTTGAATTCTGCTTTTTGTTGAAGTCGTTTTCCTCATGAACTCTGAAAGTTGAGGGGACTTTGGAAGGCCATCTACCTCATTTCTCGCCTATTGACTAGATCCATCCAGACCAGACTGAAAAAAATACTGACTAATCAAAGTGGATTTCAGCACTCCCTCCTGGTCCCCTCCCTCTAAAGCTCAGAAGAGTTCTACAAGTATAAATCATGGCCCATGGCCCCATTTCCTCTCTTTGTTTAGCATTGATTAAATCACTCTATCATCCAATTTGGAAAGTTTATAATTTAGAGCTCTATCCACACATTTCCTTGGCCAGTTAAGGTGTGTTAATTTTTTATACCATTCTAAATATATGACTTGGAACTGATTCATCACTATTCACCAGCAGTGTTTCAAGACTCCAGAAACCCACCTTATCCTTCCTTTAATCACAGTTTGCCTTAACTATAATCCCTAACTTTTTTTCCTCTGCGTTTTATTTTGATTAGCTTCAAACATGCAATAAAGTTATAAAATTTGTGCAGTAAACACCTAAACTTTTTATGGGGAGTTGATATCCATTGGATGTCTAACTTTCCTGACATAGCTAGAGCCCTAATTTTTTACTCATCCCATCTTGATCTTTGAAACACAAGCATGCACACATGCATGTGCACACACACACACACACACTCACAGATACTCACTAGAGATTAGATATAACAAATAGACTACATGTGGGCTTTAGAATCTATTAGACATGGGTCTAAAGCTTACTGTGTACCTCTATATACTGTGTACCTCAGATCCTCTCTCAACCTTAATTTCCAACTCTATGGAATGCAGACAGCAAATCCCACTGCAAATATTATTGTGTGGATTAAATAAAGCAATACATGTTAAGTATCTGGCACAATCTCTGGCCCATAATAGGAAGCTGTTTTAAAGTATTCTACATGGCATATACTTACTTATTTAAGTAAGATAAAATTGCATTTGAATTATCCTACATTAAAGTATATTAAAATAGTTTGGACCTGAGTTTTTTGCTTGTTTTGTTTTGGGGTTTTTTTGGGGGGATGGGTCTTCTCCCCCACCCCCCTATAATCTAATAGCAGTTTTCCTTGATTTTTGCAGAACTACTGAGTTGTTACTATCCAGACTGGAGCAAGCATCTCTTTCTTGAGGCTCAACCAGTAAAGTTTTATTTCCAGTAAAAGGGACCAGGCAATACTTCGCAAACATGAAAAGTAGCACCTGACCCCACTCACATCACGTGAAACTGCTTCCCCATGGAAATTCTGGGCTTTCTCCCAAATCCTTCATTTGAAGGTGAATGCCTTGTTCAAAATGCCACGTATGTGATTCTCTCTATACTAAACAGTTAATGTAGAATACAAAAAAATATATACCCTGGCCATGCTGTCTTTCTTAATGAATTGTGACAATGCACTAATTTAAGCACAATTGGCCCAGCATCTCTCATTGTGACAGAGGCGTTTCCACCAAGGAAAGCGGTAAGAGTACTCTGAGATTATGGGCTTGTCCGGGGCTGAGTTTGATTTATGAAATGAGACCTAGGAGCCTGGATTGAACAGATTGGCTTGCAAGAGACAGCTGTACTAGAGGAGCTGCTGCCAGGTATGGGTAGTGGAAATAGAGAAAAATGAACAGTGGGATAAAAATCCCTTTCCCAGTCCCTACTTATCAACATGAAACATCTGTTTCAGCTACAGTGGTTCCCAGTGGCAGTCAGAATTATTGATATGGCGAAATTGCTGCTTATATGCAGCACAATGGCATGTCCTCCCCACCCCCACAGGTTGCATTGTAATAATTCAGTACTATATGAGTGCGACCAAAGACACCACACATGTGAGAGGGGAGTTAGTGCCAGGGCAATTGTGCAAATGGGAGGGCAATGAGGAAAATTTTCCCTACCAGCAATAAATTTCTGCCTGCTGTTCTATTTTACTGTGGCTGAACACAGTGATTATACTGGTTGGAAAATAAGCAATAAGCTTCTGTCTGTCTCCAATTGTTTTTAATATTCTTGTTTAATGGGAGAACATAGCTTTTATTTAAACTAAACATAACGGATGCTTTTTAAGATTTGGATTGTTTTTTTAAAAAACTCTTGCTATCTCATATGTTATGTAAGCACATGCTGCTATAAATAGGAAAACAAATATGCTTAGTTCAGCTTTTTGTTAGATAAAATTTGATTAGGGATGTGCAAAAGCTGATGCTGTCAGCCAACACATAACACCAGGGAGCAATACATACCATGTAAGAATGAAAATTAAATGCATTTATTATCAAAGAAACTGGTTTTGCAGAAACACACCAAAGAAAGTTTACATGCTCAAATAAATAGGAAGTAGAATTCCTTAATTTCAGTAATTTCACTTTATAATGCACAGTGATAAACTTGCATATGAGTTTCCATGGCAGCTGAAGGATGATTAGAAGATTTACTACGCCAAGTTCTTGAAGTTCTTAGCCAATTTTAAGTATCAGAACAATGCAAAAATATAAAAGAAAAACAAGAGCGCACCCTTGTAAAAGATGATTTACTTTCCTATATATCCTAATTGTCCTTAACTCATAAAGGAATTTTATTTGTGCTGCCCTATGTATATGATAAGGCATTTATAAGTGTTCAAAGGTTGACTATAAAAAATTTTGGCGTAGGAAAATAAAAACTTTTTTTTTTTTTTGTCTTTTTTCGTGACCGGCACCGGATCGCAACCCTCAGTGTCGCGCCCGTACCGGACCGGGACCGGCCATGGGATCGCAACCCTCGGTGTTGCTCCCGCCCCTCGCTCAGCCAGTGAGCGGCTGGTCTGTATGTGGGATCCGAACCCTCGGCGGGAGTGCCACCGCACTTCCCAAGCGGCGCACTATAGCAGTGCGCCACTGGGCCGGCCCGGAAAATAAAAACTTTTAAATTAATTCTCCAACTAAAGTTGTAATGTGGACAATTCAGCTGTAAAAGTTAAAGAATGTAGGCAGCTGTGGTGTTTGTTCACTGCTTTTCCTGGGGTACTTAGTCCTTGGGATGAGAAAAAATACAGTTTGGTACCTCAGACAACAATGCAATGAAGCATTGGCAAATTAATAAGCAGATCCTGCCTGACAGCCTGGGTGCTGGAGAGGTTAACAAGGCTCCAGTGCTGACAACATGATAATGAGGATTTATGGTGGGCAGGAGGTGAAGGAGGGTAGGGTGCTCCCAGGCTCCCATGTGCGGTGGCTCCAGGCCCTCTGCAGACACAATGCCTCAAGAGAAGTGAAGGTTACCTTCTGGATTGTAACAACAGCTGAGAGTCATTGCATTTGTGGCCGAGTGCCCACACACTAAAGATACGTAGATAGATAGATAGATAGATAGATAGATAGATAGATAGATAGATAGATAGATAGATAGATAGATTTTGTACTTTCTACTTTCAGATGTATATCAGGTGGAATCAGAATTTCATCATGAAAAGAAAATATTCCCTTTGTTGAGTATAAGACATAGAGTTGGTGGATGGATGGATGGATGGGTGGGTGGGTGGGTGGATAAATGATAGGAAAAGTTGTTCACATAGCTTTCAAATATCATCATGTTCTGTCCCCTTCCTACTATTCTAATTTTAAATACATTAAATACATTTCTTTCTTTTGCTCACTATTTTAAAACTATTTTTATTCTCTTCAAAATTGCTTGCTCATTTTTAGCTCAGGGGCCTTTGTACTTGTTTTCCTCTATGGCTGGAGCACTCCACCCTGGCTTTTCACAAACAAATAAGATTTATTCCGAAAATAATAAGCAATAAGGAAAATACAGTTGCATGTGGTAAGGGATGCATTATAAGGTGAGGAGGAGACGTGGTCTGTCATGGTTTTCAAAACATGCCTCCTCCTCATCTTATAATGCATCCCTTACCACATGCAACTGTATTTTCCTTATTGCTTATTATTTTCAGAACAAATCTTATTTGTTTGTTTGACTGTTAATGACCTCTCTCCTGCTGGAAGAAAAGCCCCATGAGAGCAAGAACTTTGTCTAATTTTCTGTTATTTCACTTGTATCAAGAATTGTGTCTTTATTTAATGCTCAGTAAGTATTTTTTTGAATTTGTGAGGAGTGGATGTAGGAAGACTATCAAAACCATAAGCTTGTTCTCTGACTTTTCCTTATGTGTGTATGTATCGTCTGAGGTTCATGGATTCTTCCAAGCTGATTATTCTTAAGAAATAACTAATGGAAGGAGTGTTAAAAAAGAAAGGAAGTGCTAGTGGGGCCCCAAAAGATCTCATCTCACAAGGAATGCTCAGGTTCAAAACAGATTGTATATTCTCAGCTTTCCCCTCATTCTCAGTGGGCAAAAACTCAGTTTAGTTTGCACGACTTTTACTCTGAGCTAAATTAGATACCTTACTGGGTGGTATGACTTATTAGTCAAAAGCTAAGGATGTTTCTCTGTGGGATATTACTATTAATATCACATCATATTTCACTGTTCTGACTCTTTAATGTGTTGATATCCATTCTTAATGTAATATGTTGCAAGAATATATACAGTCTCGTATTTTTTTATTGTAAAAATCACTATTTTAAAAATTGTTGTAACTGCTACCTTTATATTATAAAATGAATCACTAAACTGTTTCATGAAATGTGTTTCCTCTTCTATAGAGGATGTCAATAAAATAATAAACATGTCCTTGGTAACAGAAGTATTTATCTGCACACACTAAATTCAGACTAGTTTCATTTTCCCTGAGGAGGCAAGTTGATGTGTTATTTCTCATATTTAAGAGACAATATCTTGACCCCAAGATTGTCACAGACTCTCCACAGGATTCGGCCATGAGATTACTCAGGAGGAGCCCATAATGAGCCCTCTGCACACACCACATGGTTTCAATTACAGCTTTATACGACTAGACAGTGTGGTGCCAGGAAGGAACGATCGAAAACTTTGCAAAGAGTCTTTGTCTTCCTGGTTCAGATACCTGGGTCTTGCTTTCAGGATCTTCTTCTACTTATTATTATTAATGTTTATTTTATATGTGTGAAGACTAGTGTCTGAAGTTAGGGATTCTGTGCTGAAATAAGAGAAACTGAAGAGAGTAGCCCAGGTCACAACCCTAATCCTATCGTGCTTTTTCCCTGTAGTTTTCACACTCGTCTGAGATTTATAGGATGACATTTCTTGTCTCAAGGATGCTTTTGGGAGCAGACGCCAGGTAGCAACTGATTTTCTTAAGGTTGCAGTCAGTGGAGTTTTTCTCAAAATTTGGGGATGGAAATGATGGATTTGTTATGACTTAAAAATAATTAAATCAGAGCATAAAACATTGCCTACATAGTTCACTGAAGATGAATAATAGTGATGCATGAAAAAATAAAAAGCCTGGGTTTAAGACACAATCTAATACAATTGGAAATGTTGGCTCAAGTCTGTTATGTGCTTGCTTCTGGCTTCTGGGTGGGGTGATGGACAATTTCTCTTTTCAACATTTTCTGAAGAGTTGACTTTTTATAAACATATATGCACTGAATGTTAGAGAGTAAAGTGGTCCTAGACTGGAAGGTTCCATGAGGGAAGGGTTTATTATGGCATTCCTGTCTTCCCTCACTAGTACAAGTCCAGGACACAGTAGGAAATCTTTATATGGTTGACAGATTCATGAGTAAATAAGTGCCCAACTTAACCTGTTCTCTTACGGTTGGAAACAAAAGCCCAGATGAATGAGGTGGGTTGCCCAGGGTGCCAGAACCAGTTCGTGACTAAGAGGAGACTGGAACCCAGGTATGCTCTGGTTTTTCACTGCATTAGTAATAACTATTGTGTGGAGAAAGTGCAGTGTTTTGAGAATTGGAAAAGAGAACTGAGCATATACCTTACAGTGCATTCCTGTGGATCTTACTTAGCATGGATCTATTTCATTTAACACTTATGAGCTGGTTAATGGAGTTTGGATGTGTGGTCTACCCAGAACTCATGTGGAAATGTGATCCCCAATGTGGCAGTGTTGGGAGCTGTTTGAGTCTTGGGGGCAGATCCCTCATGAATGGATTAATGCTCGCCTTGGGGGGCGTGAAGTTGGGTCCTGAATAAGTTCTAACTCTATTAGTTCCCTCAAAAGCTGGTTGTTTAAAAGACTCTGACACCTCTCCTCCTTCTTTCTTGTTTCCTTTCACCATGTGATCTGCTTGTACCCACATTCTGCCTGCTGCTTTCTGCCATGAATAGAAGCAGCCTGAGGCCCGTGCCAGATGCAGCTGTCCCAGAGCCAAATAAAACTCTGTTCTTTATAAATTACCCAGTCTCAGATATTCTGTTACAGCAGCACAAAAAACTGACTAATACACAGGTCTTAACTCAGATTCACTGATGATGCATTCACATTGTTATTGTCACAGACCAATATGGCAGCTGTGGAAATGTAAAAGAATTTCTGTAGCTGAGCAGAGAGGTGAATGAGAAGGTGAGCCAACAGCATGTCAGATTTCCATGGATGGAGGAAGAGAGAGAGAGAGAGTGCAAGAAAAGTGGGGTGAGAAATTGAAAACAGCCTGGAGGGAGAATTTGACAAGGTATTGCAACTGCCTTTGGAAGCTTCCATTCCTTTAGAGTAAAATAGAAGCTGAGAACAACAGATAAAATGATTTTTTAAATAAGAGTTTTAAAAGCTTTCCAGTTCATGTAGAGACTCAAAAATCTTCTTCCTAATGTATTCATTTTCTTGAAATGGCCAACCTTTTTTGTCTCAGAAAACCCATCTTCCACATATCTGTCATATCCTCTAATTGGAGAAAGAAATGGTTAAGCATGCCCAGTGACTATTGTTTGAATAAAAAACACATATCCAACATATAAAATCAACAAAACAAAACAAAAAATACATATCATTTTTCTTGACAACATAGTATTGTGAACATCTCTGAATCTCATTATCAAAATAGAAGTCATGAAACTTTTGCATGACTCTATCATTAACTGATTGTGTGACTTTGGACAAATCATACTGAGCGTTTCTATACCTCAGTTTCCCCATTTACAGGAAAAGTCATTAAATTGGAGGCCAAGGTGTCTTTTAGCCTCATGTAGTTCATAGGCCAGGGAGAGAACAGGCAGTAGAGTCCCAATTTGCCCTTGATTGAGGATCAGTAGAATGGAAGATTTAGGCACAAGAGACATAAACTGTAAATGGAGCCAATGCAAAAGCATCAAACTCAGTTCAGCCATCTACTCATCTAATCATTCAATTTTCTTCTGTGTAAATTTCAAAAGGGAAGTGGAGCTTTTGGTATGCAGGAACTCTGATTCATTTTGGAATATTCACTAGGTGAACCATGCTCCAGCCAGTTACTAAGATGTTTTAAAGTCTTCCTCCACCCCTGTCTGTAATGGTTTTAAGCTTTGTAATTTGCCACCTCTTCCCTGCTTAGGGACATAGGTAATCAATGAAAATGTGTATTTCAAGACTATGCATGTTCCCCAGATTGTAGTTTATCAAAGTCACTTTGAATCACTCCAATTGAATTTTCACTTCTTGTAAATCACCAATGTCTGTAATTGTATTATGGGGTCACATGAGATCACCAAGAAAGGTGTATTAAAGAAATGGCAGAGGAGTAAGCACAATGCCCTTCAGTCATTCCTTGGTAATAGAAGAACAGAATTTGTTCTTGGAAAGCTGATGTGCATGGGAACATTGTCTTCCCTTTCCAGCAGGCAGACCGCTCACTTTCAGACCTGTATAGTTGTACTCATCAGGGTGTTTACTGTTTCACATGAGAGGAACTGAGCTCAAACAAGTGTAAACACGAAAGGGAATTTGTTGGCTCATGTAATAAGGAAGATCAAGGGATGAATATGGATGGCTTCAGGAATGGCTAAATACAGGGTTCAGAGAACAGTGGCACTAGGAATTTCTCTCTCTCCCTCTTTCTCTTTCCCTCCGTCCACCCCTGCCCCACCTCTCTCCCACTCACCCAACCATTGATTTTATTTTCCTCTGTTACCTTTGCTCTCAGACTAGCTTTTCTCAGGAATGTTGGCTGATGGTAGCATCACATCTATATTTTACCACAGTTTCAGCAAAAGTCTTGGTGCTCTTATTGGCCTGGTTAGGTACTGTTCGTCCCTGTATCACTATGATTATAATTTTTCAAGCCTGGATCACACATCCATGACAGGAGCCTGCAAGGAAGTCACCCTCTCACAAACGATGTTGACCAAAATTAGGGAAGGGATGCTTCTTAAGGGAGAATCGGAATGTTGTAATCAGAAATGAGGGAGACAGTAGTGGAAGAATGTATATATCGACTGCAATTGTTTCTGCTCAAAAAAGAGAATTTGTGTTTTTGGCCCAGAGAGGTGTGAGGCAAAGCAATGGATCATCATAAATTAATCCATAGGTCCCATTTCTAACTTCCAAATTTATCTATTTTTCCTGTCTTCATGCCATTCTTTGAAGTGTTACGTAGACCCATCAATGTTGAATTCTTTCTTTTGAAAAGCCAAAGAAATTCCCTCTTATCCAGTTTCTTGTTCACTGAATAAACACTGGAACAAAGGAATTTCTGAGTCCTCAAACACAAAACATACAGTTCGTCATCTGGGTTCTGTTCTGAGCTTTGAAATGAAAATATAGCTCTTCTTTGAAACAGGTATCTCATCTCAATCCAAATAAAATATCAAATTTCCTGAAAAAGGCTGTATGTTGAAATGTTTCATTTCTGATATCATAGGCCTGGCTTATCCCCCCTTGTTGCTGATATATGTGTATATTTTAAAAATATATCTCCTGGGAACATTAAAATAAAACATTTCATTATCCATCTTCTTTTTATTTTTTTTCCAAGTGATGTCTCTGCCAGATATGGAATGCATGTAATTCACTGTTGCTTTTAATTTGTCAGTACATTAATTTTAGTTGATAAAGAAGTTAACTGAATCTGCTATCCCAGTTATCTTTGATAATTCAAGTTCATTTGGCTCATGCTTTGAAAGGCTGTTCTGTGCCTCCTCAAGTCTCTTTGGGTTTATATGGCTTTTAAGTTGTCACTGACCCAAAAGACCGTTCAAGGGTGATTATAGTTTTCAAGCTTGTTTGTATGCAGCAACCACATGACCTTTTTTCAGAAGTCACCCAGCTACTCTTAGCCGCACCTTGACCTCCAACAGACATTTATTACAAATCAATTTCATAGATTCTCCATAAAACAATCTAGAGTGTCTCTAGTAGCAACATGATGAGAGGGCACCAATTTATTGTCCTTATGAGGTTAGAGAGAGCAACTGAATCATGCATTTTGAATGAATTTTGAGTGGTCTTACTAATTTTTCCTCATTGGCTATCCTTAATGGGGACCATCCTGCCCTAAATTTTGGAGACAACCTCTCTACATAGACATATCTGAAAGTTGGTTGTATGGAGTAGGGCGTGTCCTTGGAAGAGATTACCCGATGTGTCTGGTTGCTTATTTACACTCTAGTCAACTGGGGACCCCAAAACACTTTGAACATCCTGGGGAGGAAGAGGGGGGCCTAATTCTTTAAATCACTTAACTTAATCCCACAATGATCTTTGTGATCTATTCTATAGAAAATGATCTTTGTGATCTGTTCTATAGATAATGATCTTTGTGATCTATTCTATAGCAGGGATTTACACAGAGTAGGTAGGTACAAATAAATCAAATGGAGCTAAACTCAACCTCTAATTCTTTTCCAAGTCTATTATTTTGATTAAGTCCATTTCTTGTTTCTATGAATACATGCACGCGCACATACACACACACATAAACACACATACACAAGTTTGTGTTTTCTTATCTACTATCCCTTTATTCCAGAATTTTTGCTGTGTGTTTTAGTAAAAACATCATTTTCAGACAAAATGTAAACTATATAGAGGTAACTGTGCTTCAAAGAGTTTATGCACTAGGATATTAATTTCCATTTCAGAGTATTTCTTTTTACACAAGATGGATGTTCTGCTTTCAATTTATTAGCTGCAGAAATGAGCTTATCTATTTCTAATTTTGAGTTAATATAAAAAGCAGCAAATTTTAGGTTTCATCCATCTAATTTTCATTTTGTATAATTATTTGTGGTAAGCTGATTTTCGTTTATGCCATCTGTTCATCAGGTTCAGGCAGATTATATTAAAGGTATATATTCTCCAATATCTGAATATTCACATTCATAAGTCATGCTGCATCTCAGAGAAACACCATGATTGACTTAGGCTGCTTTCTAGGAGAATGATGTTACCACAGCTAAATACAACAGTAAGAATTTTTCTGTCTCCTCTGCCATTTCCAAGTGTAGTCTGAAGCATGTGGCTTCTTCTCATGGGCCTTTCTTACCTTTCTGTTTTGGAAAGCTCTCTTCTCTCTTCTTTGATATCTCTATCAGTTCACTCTAAAGTGGTAAAGAAGTAGAAAGCCTTGTTACATTAGTAAGTGATTTAGTTAGTAACACACCAATCACTCTAGAAAGTATAGAATCATATTGCATAAGCAAAAGCTTGTAAGATTTAGATAATTCCACTTCGTTTGCCTCCTGCTTTTAAAGGCTGTTCTCTTCTGCCTCTCCAAATGTATACGAAATGGTTAAGTTCTTTTTTAAAGAATCCACTCTTCAGCATTTTTGAAAAAAACCTATTTTATACCATACACACAAAGGCAACACTTTTTTTTTTCTATTTCTGTTAAGTAAACAAACACTTGCTTTAGAGTCTTTTACCTGATTTAGTGTAACACCCCTTCCCTACATTCTGGCAAGAGTTTCTATTTTCCAAGAAACTTTCATGCAAAATAGTTACTAAACATATATGTAAAAATATCAGCAAGCATTTTTCAAGAGCAATCATTGAAAAAAAGACTAACAGGTTCAAAACTATGCTGTCTCCCTAAGTGAATCATTGAAACAACACTCTGGACCCCACAAATATATACAGGTAAATGTTAAAATTTTTTTAAAAAGAAAAAAGAACAGCCAAGGCAACTTGAATTTTCTTTTTATATGCTATATTATTTTCCTAATTGTTATGTTGCTAGTTCTTCAGGTCACAGAGGTCGAAGTATTGCTCCCCTACAATGTCTCTTTACATTCCCAACTTTTAAAATTATTTTAAAAATAAATATTGTTAACCACGATAAATAAGAAAATTAAAATTAAAATTTCTTCTATTCTTTTAGGAGCAGTCCACCTTTGTGGTTATAATTGTGAGCGATTTCAACATGTCAAACAAGTTAAAAGGATTTTATTGCAATATCTATGAAGATAAAGATGACACCATATATGAAAGAAGACAAATCAGCAGAATTTTATTAGTAGTAAAAATGCTAATAATAATATCAAGAGTCAACACTTACATCATGCTTATTATTTACCAGATATTTTTCCACATGCTTTAGTATATGAACACATATTATCCTTACAACAACTCTACAAAGATAATTTTAATATTATACTCAATTTACTGATGAGGAAAGGGAATCACAGACAGTTTAAGTAACTGGACCAAAGTAGCACACAGTGGGTGAAAGCTGGAGTCAGGATCCAAAGGCAAGCAATCTAGTTTCAAAATCTGTCCTCTTCTCTGCTATGAAATGCTGTTTGCATGAAAAATAACTAATACATTTAAGTTCAAGTCAAATCTTTTTTATCATGATAGCATACACATACATAAAATTGTTCATCTTGACTATATTTAAGTGTATGGTTCAGCAGCATTAAGTACACTCACATTGTGCTGTCTTTACCACCATAGATCTCCAGAACTCTTTTTCATCTTGCAAAACTGAAACTCTGTACCATTATACAATAATTCTCCATCGCCCCTCGACCACAGCCCTGAGAAGCATTGTTCTCCTTTCTGTTTCTATGAATTTGTCTACTCTAGGTACCTCATACCTGTGTAAATGGAATCATACACTATCTATCCTTTTGTGACCAGCTTGTTTCACTGAGTATACTGTTCTCAAGGTTCATCTATGTTGTAGAATGTGTCAGAATTTTTTCTTCTTTTTGAAAGCTGAATAATATTCCATTGTATGTTTATGCCACATTTTGTTTAGCCACTCATCCGTTGATGGACACTTGGGTTGCTTCTACCTTTTGGTTATTGTGAATGGCACTGCTATTGAACATGGTTGTACAAACATCTCTCTGAGCCCCTGCTTTCACTTCTTTTGGGTACATACCCAGAAGTGGAATTTCTGGATCATATGGTAGTTCTATGTTTAATTTTTTGAGGAACAACCATAATATTTTCCATAGTGGTTACGCCATTTCCCTTCCCACAAACAGTGCATAAGTATTTCAATTTCTCCACATACTTGCTTGTTATTTTCCTTTGTTAAAAATATAGTACCCATACTAATGGGTGTGAGACAGGAAACTTTCTTTTTTAGTCATTTAAACTGGTACACACAGACCAAGAATATAGCCAATGTTACTAGTAAGTTTCCTAAATATTTTCTTATTTCTTGTATGTAGTTTGCAAATGCCTTATAAACTAGATAGGCCCCCAGATTACTCTGCATTTCCCTGTATGTAAAGATAAATCT